>NC_137897.1:19076423-19188923 GCF_963455335.1 Martes martes
GTTGACTGGAGATGCTATAAAATTTGCTATAGGGTCCACCTGGGTGGCTCAGTCAGTGAAGCATCTGACTCTTGATCTCAGCTTAGGTCTTGATCTCAGGGTTGTGAGTTCAAGCCCTGCATTGGGCTCCACATTAGGCGTGGTGCCTACACACACACACACACACACACACACACACACACACAAAAGGACTTGCTATAAAAAGCATGATAGGAAGCCATTGCTCAGGAGACTACTGATTTACTTGATTGATATCAAGCCAGGCTTTGCTTGGACACTGACATCTAACCTTGAGGTTAATATATTTTTTAAGGTTTTATTTATTCATTTATTTTAGTAATCTCTACACCTAGCATGGGGCTTGAGCTCACAAACCTGAGCTCAAGAGTCTCATGCTCTTCTGACTGAGCCAGCCAGGTGCCCCTAACCTTGAAGTTAATTTAAAGTCAGTCCTAAGAGAAATTGAAGAATGACCTCAGTCATTTAAGCAGATGATACTGTTTTGTCAGTGTAGTATGATGATATAAAGCTTTTGTCCTCTGCTTTCATAATTATAGAAAAACAGAATTGAAGAACTGGTCATGACTTTTGAGATGGTCCAATTCAGTCCCTCCAGTTTAACCAGTTGAGGAAACAGTTGAAGAACCTTCTTTTTCATAGAGCATTCCAGAACCAGGATTGATGATGAAATAGCTCACACTGGCACAACTTACCATGTGCCAGGCCCTATTCTTGGTCTTTTAGGTGGGTAAGCTCATTAACTTCTGAGAATAAGCCTATGAAGTGAATATTGCTCTATACCTATTTTACAGACGAGGAAATCGAAGTTATGTAAGCACCACAAGTCACACAACTAGTAAACAGTGGAGCCAGGATTTGAATTTAGGCAGTTTGGCACCAGAGTCTGTGCTCTTAGCCACCCTGTTAATGGTTGTCATATAATGTTATTGCCTTTTTTTTTTTTAGGGTAGAAATGATTGAATATCAGTCATTTCATAAGGTTCAGTCTGACATAATTTGAGATCCTTCCACAGCATTTCACCACTTCCCCACAATAGGTGTTTGTGGTTATTAGCAATATCTGCTTATGCAGGATTTTTTTTCCCAGGGTCCCAACCCCCTAGAAAGAGATGCTGATTTTTTTTTCCCATTTTCACACGTATCTCCATTACACTTTTTCTGTCATTAGTATTCATTTTTCCAATTTTTAAAATTTCTGTTATACAAATAGGATGACTTTGCCATTGCCTGTTCTAGTGTCATGTTGAATAGGAGTAGTGAGAGTGGAAATCCTTATCTTGTTCCTGATTTTAGGGGAAAGCATTCAGTCTGGTAGCATGAAGTATATTGTCAACTATAGGTTTTTCTTAGGTACTGTTTTTCAAGCTGAAGAAATGCCTCTCTGTTCTTACTTTGCTGAGAATTTTTTTATTGAAGTATGATTGACACAAAAAGTTAGAATTTTTTGGTTTTAATCAGGAATGGATGTTGGCTTTTTTCAAATGCCTTTTCTTATGTCTGTTGACAGTCATAAGGTTTTTTTGATTGTTTAGCTCCATTTTACTTTTTAGTTTTGTTCATATGTTGATTTATATTGATTTTCAGATGTTAAATCAGCCCTGCATTTTTGGGAAAGCTCCACTCGGTCATGATATACTATCCTTTTTATGTATTCTTGGGTTTGATTAGCTGAAACTTGTAGAATTTTTGCATTTATGTGCACAGGAATTTCTGCATTAGTTTTAAGTTTTCTTTTCTTGTAATATCTTTGTCAGTCTCAGTCAGACCAGGGTAATACTAGCTTTATAGAATGTGTTGGGAAGTATTTCTTCTTCAATTTTCTGGGCAAGTTTTTGTGAAATTGGTACTATTTCTTCCTTAAAGGTTTGGAGTAATACACCACTGAAGCCATCTAGGCCTGGACTTTAATTTGTGTAAAAAGATTTTAAGCACAAATTCTGTCTCTTTAAGATATATAGTGCTGTTCATTTTATCTGTTTCTCCTTATGTGAGCTTTGGTAGTTAGTATCTTTCAGGAAATTTGTCTAATTGGCGTGAGGTTGTTTATAATAGCTGTAGAATTGGTAGTGGTGTCGTTGCTGTCATTCCTGATATTGGTAATTTGTGTCTTTTATTTTTTCCAGCTACTCTGGTTACCCTAAACTCTGTCTTCTGCCTCTTTAAGCCAATTAGACAACTGCTCCACACAGTCAGGCACAAAGCTGGAGAAATGGGCACCCTCCCCAGAGTCTTTCCTTTTTTCCAGGTGTAGATTTCCATGTTTGGTCTATTTTTGACTGTTCTCCAGTCCCTTTAAGTAGTTGTTTTTTAGATTGCCCAGAGGTTATGGTAGTTTTCTATGGCAGGGTTTGTCTAGTGCTGGAAGCAGAATCTCCAGGTTTTTGGTTTTGAGACATTGTAGCAAATTGAGACTTGCTTAGATAGCTGTAAATCAAAGTACGGAAGTAGGTAACTTAACAACCCTTTCCATTCATTGCTGCCTTTATTGGATTTGATATGGAATAGCTCAAGTGGATATTTAGAATAAATTATGGAGTTAGGGAACGGTGAAAAGGAGAAATGTTGTGTTAACTTTTTTCAAAATGGTTTCAGTGGGAAAAACCATTATTACTTGAAAAAGTGAGCATTCTTGAGTACCAAGTAGGTCAAGCTTCTGAATCATTTTGAATGCTTTTCCTTGTCATGGGGAAGATTTTCAAGAGAAAATGATGGAAGGAAACACGTTTTAGGCCTGAAAAGACATTTCAAATTGCTTGGTGTTTATTTTATCAAATAAATTAGTTTTCGGTCATATCAATAGTGTAATAGCTAAATATTTTATTTGTAACAAACTGTTTTCTGGCCATTTTATATTGAATATTATGCTCTTTTAGTATATGTTGTAATTTGAATTGAAAGACACTAGAAGTCATCTTAGGTCTATGGACCCCAGCCTGATATTTACTAAACAGCTGTCACAAGCCCTGCACTGTTCTAGGCACGGAAGGCTCCATGGTGAACAAAGAGCTTGTATTCTTAAAGGTCAGAAATATGACCTTTTTAAGCACACTGTGGATGGTCAGACTCACATGTACATGCCCTACTGCCAATTTGTTCATTTGAAATGAGAACTACAGCTGTTAATTAGACTGGTAAGGTTGAACTGAGAGATTAGTGCCTTTTCTCTTTATAGACAAGCCACATGGGAAGCCAAATTACAATCACAAGGTTGCTTGGTGAGACTGGAATCAAAACAAAGGGACTTGGTTAGATAATCCGTGATTAGGATACACCTGCCACAGGGACTGTTTGGGTTTCCCCTGAGTAATGTTGAGTGGTGAAGCTTGCCAGTGTCTGGTTCTTGGGGCTTATTTCTATGCTGACCATTTTCCCTCATTTACACCATTTCTCTCAAACCAAACCAATTTTTACTAAGCTCATTCTGGGCATGCTTCCTAAGATTATACTGAGCTCTCCTTTAGAAACCTTCAGGGGCTTTCAAATTCTGGGTCTAGGTGCACACATATAAGAGTCTCTTGGTTGATATCAGCAGAGTGCTAGCCATGCCCATTGTGTGAGTAGGTCTTATCTTCAGAGGGTGGCCCTTTTTTAGCTTTATATTCATGGTCCTGAAGGGATGTGTGAATCCCCTAGAGTTGTCCTTATGTACTGCCAATAATATAGTTTTCCCCATTTTAAGTGGTTATAGAAGATTTCACTTCTGTTTTTCATATAACTTACTGATGGCATACCCTGTTCCTAAGAGCAATCCCTATTTAAAACATTGTTTCAGTGGGAAAGGTTAGTTTGTCCTAATGGAGGTAAAGTGAATTTATTTGAAAATATAGGGAAAATCTCAATTTAAACCTAGGAAGTCCTAGAACCCAAACATATTGTTTGATTTTTAAAAATTAAGGAATATACTAGAATTCCATCTAAAAAGTCCAAGAAACATGAAAAGTAGCTTTCAAGTAGGAATGGCATGACTTAACATGTAATAGAGATTCAAACCTTGGAATAGTGAATGAGTTTCATTTATTAGAGTCTTAAATTGTTCCCTCATTTATTGCCTGTGTACCTGCTGCCCATCATCAGGGTAAAGCACCGCTGAGTTTACAGTTAAAAACAAATAATGTTAAGACCCAGCGATCACTGCATTTGTCTGCATCACTTCTCATGTTCTTACTAATTGAAACGAAGCAATCCTGACTGTCCGTACATCCCGCCAAACCTGTGGGCAGCCAACAAGGCCTTGGCAGGTAGCAGTTCACAAGTCCCTTGAAGGTAAGAGTCGTAACAATAGTAGTGGCAGCAGCAGGAGGTGTGTGTGTGTGTGTGTGTTAGTGCTTTGCCGTGTTTCACAGACCCTTTTCACCTGCATTAGTAAATTTGAATTTCCCATGTGGGATATGTAATGTATATGCATGCTGGTAATCATTTCTGCTTTCTACTTAACTCTAACTTACATTCTATCCTTATGTAAATTTTTGGCCTGAAAAATGGGAAAATGTCCCCTTTGAGCTGTTAAAGTGCCACTTTTTACAGATTAACTTAGCCATTCTGTGAAATTTTAGACTATACCTCTAAGGATTCTTTTTTTTAAAGATTTTATTTATTTATTTATTTATTTGAGAGATAGAGAGAGAGAGAGAGAGAGAGCATGAGAGGAGAGAAGGTCAGAGGGAGAAGCAGACCCCCCCCCCAACCGCATGGAGCTAGGAGCCCAATGTGGGACTCAATCCCGGAACTCCGGAACCATGACATGAGCCAAAGGCAGTTGCCCAACCGACTGAGCCACCCAGGAGCCCTCCTCTAAGGAGTCTTAACACCAAGCTGATCATTTGAGACAAAAAGCAAAACTAAGATTCACTGTCTGACTCTTCGGTGGTGACTGCCCTTATAGCTTGCTACTCATTTGTTGAGGTGAATAAAAATACAAGGCCACTTTTTACCTTTTTTCAGTCTCCACACCATTGTTTCTTAAAGTGCATTCCAGTTAATAACAGCTTTCCTTCTGTAGCAGTGTTCTAGATCTGCGCTGTCCAAGTTGGTAGACATTAGCCACAGGTAGCTTTTTAAATCTACATTTTAATTAATTAAAAGGAAATAAAACTAAAATTTAGTTACTCAGTCACACTAGCCACAGTTCAGTTCCTGCATAGGCGTGACAGCCACTAACCACATTAGTCTATTAAGTTAATTACTTAAGACCAAATAAAATTAAAAATTGAATTCCTCAGTCACACTAGGCACCTTTCAAATGCTTGATAGTCAGTCATATGTGGCCAGTGGCTACCATGTGAGACTGTGCAGAAACAAAACATTTCTGTCACCGCAGGAAGTCCTATTGGATGAGTGCTCTAGGAAATCTAACTTCTTGTTTTGTGGGGAGGGAGAGACTATCAAATAATTCTGCCATTGTTTATATTTTATCTATGAGATTTATGTTTCTCAATACATTTACCCAGCCTCTCTATATGATGTAAAATACGTATTTTAAGTGTACTTTAGATAAATATACCTAAACTTTTAATTTTCTTAGTGCTTCCTAAGTGTTCAGGTCTTATAGGTAAACAGCAATGGGACTCCAAGTAGAAACTCATGTAACAGTAAAAATGTCCAGTTTCTCTTCCCTTGTGTGGATTTTTGCTGAAGCTCAACAGAAAAATTGGTAGAGGAACATTCGAAGTTTCTGCACTACTTCGAAGATGCACAGCTAACATAAGGAAAAGTAACAGTCTTAAGATGATTTACATAGTTGAGATTCGATGATGCTAAAATTTAGGTCAATTGTACTCTCATCATCTTAAATTTTAGAGAGTTTTGCTTAAAAAGGCATTTGACAATTGAAGAATCTCTCAAGTGTACAGCTGATATTAAAAATTTGATATCACATATTAGGATATAAAGTGTTATGAGTTAACTAAATAAGATGTCAAGCATATCTCATTTACCTTTTCTTCTTTCTGAACTTATATATTCAGGTTGTGCAGAACTAAAGGAAAATTCCAGACTAACATCTCAGGACTATATTTTTGTCATGAGTGATTCAGGTTTAAAGATGCAATATCCTATAATATATTCAGATTAACTAGGACAAAACACTCAGAGAAACGTCTTTGATCCTCACCTGTGTAAGAATGGTCTCCTGAGTGCTCAATATAATGGAGAGGCCTATTTACTGAAGGTGACCGGCACTCTGCCATGGCAAAGGACTGGGTTGGATAGGTCTTGGTCAAGGGCTTTACCAAACAGACATTTGGATACACCAAGTTCCAGTTAGAGGGAGAAAGTTGTCTAAATATAAAAGAAGTGATCACCTTTTAAAAACAAGAGCAAATCCCCACAGAACACTGGTAGTTGTTACGCTGGTGTGATTCTGTACTTTCGGATGTGTGTTTAATGCCTTTTCACTTTTGAAAGCTAATCACTTTCTTGCAAAGTCAGACAGTATTAGAACCTCAAAGGACAGCTGTTGTTTTTTAAAGGCCTTCCCACTAGTTGGGGTGATAGATGTAATGTTCACATAGAAAGCAAATATTCTCCCTTTTATTTCTGTATTCATTTTAGATGTTCTTTGCCTGAGGAGCAGCTTGTTATGAGCATGAGTATAGAAGAGAGATTTTTATTCATATTTAAAGAACATCAGTAATAAAAACATTTCCCTAGCTGTGACAAAGAACAGCCTTTGTTTAAGGGTTAGGTATGTCTAAGGAAGTGACTCTTGTTAAGAACTAAGGAATAAAATATAATTCATCTTAGCTTGTGTAAGGAAAATTGTCCTAACTTGCATGCTGCTGAGTGCCTAATTTACATTTAAAGCTGAAGTAATGAAGCCTTTATTTTTTTGCCAGAAACTCCCATTTCTCTCCCAAATATATTCTCTATCAGACAAAAAAAAAAAGCTCATTATTTTGCATGGTAATGTGTCTTTGCTGATGCAGAAAAGCAACATAATTTAGGATGAAGGATTAATTTAAACTTTCTTATGCGCTCTTTTGCAGATGATTAAAATTATTTCTAGGGATCAGAAGGTGGGTTTGCAGAGCACACCAAAAAGAATAGCTTCATCCTGGTGAATTACAAAGGAAGGTATAGTCCTTTTCTCACAAGAAGGAAGAGGTTCCTGGAAACTCTTGGACCTAAAATTTAAGCCTGAGAACTTTAGCCCTCATGGAAGCTATAGTCATGGGCTCTGAAGTTGAGAGTGAATCTATGGAAGCTCTTAGGAAACACAGTATTTATATGCAGTTAGATAAATGTAAGTCTGATACAAATCACCCTTTAATTTATGCTCTTATTTAGTAATCAGGGGTACTGTATATTCATTTTCATTTACCATCCCTTATTTAATACAACATCTGCTTGGTTGTAGAACAAGTGTGCTTCGAGGCGTTTCCTTTCCTCTCCCGTGGCTGGTTTTCTACCTAGCTGCTCATTGCATTCCTCATTTTCAACTCAGAAATTCTGGTTGTCCCTCTCCCTGGGGCTCCCTGTCCCCACTTAACTGCTGACTCTTACATGTCATCAGTGTGTAGTTTTGAGTCCCAGGTGTGCTTGCACTCACCTTCTTGTATTTTTCGTATGGCTTCATTCTAAAAATCTTTATTCCTGTTCTGCCATTAGCTTTTACCCTCCTTTCCTCTTGCCAGCCCCAGCTCCATCTTTCTCTAATTATCCCCCACAGGATTGAATCATAGTTCGTGCAATTTGCATATACTGAAACTGAATGAAATTCTTGAAGTTGCCCCAAAGTACACAGAAGTAAATTTGAGAATATGCAAGCTCAACTTAAGAAGATTAGGTATGGGAGGTTAGTGTAGTATCCTGCCAGTGCCTATGAAATAAGTCTCCTATTAAACATTCTTTGTGTATATACACCTCACACCCATATATATAAATAACATTTATGCTAAGAAGAACTTGTGATTGTTAAGCTACTCCAGAACTTTCAAAGCTTACAACATAGTTGCATGTTTCAGCAAAAGCAGTCAGTGTGCTTGTTGTCAGTCAGTGGCATGATCAATCACTTACTGAGTACCGCTTTATTTGTGAACAAATAGACACGTTTACAGTCTTTTAGAGCCTGATTGGTTGCATAATCAAAAAGTTTCTTGGATATTCCAGCACAAGAGTGTGAGATCATAGGTGGCAGTCACCTGATAATTTCTGAAGCCAGATCTGTGCCCCTGTTTCCACTCCTTGGGCCCTGGGGGTGTCCTAGATGGGGTGGAAGGCCATTGACCTTCCCTCCTTACGCTGCCCAGCACGTAGTCCTCAAACATCGAAAGAAGCAAAGACAGCTCCTAACCAGAAAGAGGTTGAAGCTTTTGTTCTGTGAATGACTGCATTTCCTATTAAAACCTTCGCTGTTGTATTGTTTTTAAATTTATTATTGGGCTTTAGTTTGTGTTTTTATCTTTTAAGAAGGATTGTATGCATTGAGAGCATGCTATGTTCTTGAAATTTTTAAAGAAGCAAACTGGAATGTTTGGATTTCCATGTTGTTTATAGAGTTTTCATCTCATAGAAGAACATCCAGGAAGATAGTTTAGCAAATTTGGGATTATTTCACTCTAATTTGGTAGTCTGTATGGTGGGCACTTGATGAGTTTTCCTTCTAATCGTCATCATCAGAGTCAAGATTTATTGTCTGTTTATTTAGTAAGGAGTAGTTGGATGTCTGTACTGGTTTCAGGAGTACTTGGATGAGGCTTGTGAAACAGATTCAAATATTGAGACACTCTTGTAACAGAAAAGAGCGAAGCTACTGCCATAGTTCATCAGAAATCAGGAGAAGAACTTTTTTTTATTATTGGCCTGAATGGGCTGAAGTTCAAAGTAAGACTGTGGTCATTATTCATTACCTCTTTTCTTTCAAACAGTGAAACTCTTGGGTTTCTGTGGACAAGGCTGCTTTTTAATGGCATGTTCTCCAAACAGCTGTTAAACACCCCCTCCCCAATACCACAGACCACATCTGTTCCCACTGTTGATTAGCTAGAGGGTGGAGAAAGAAGAGAGGCTGTAGCATGTGTAATTACCAGTAATTAATTCTTGTTGAGCCTCCTCATTTCCTTCTATTCTAACTCCACCTACTCTTCTTCCTGTCTCTGTTGTAAATTCTATTTCATGTTGGCTACTTGTGGAAAATAATCTTGATGGGTATACAGCTGTTTTCCTAAAATTTTACATTCACCTTCCAGTGAAGCTTTTATTTTTCTTCTGGTGGCAAAAATCTCTGGATAAGTCAAGGCAGATAAGAAAATCCCAAAGTAAGTGAGCATAGCTCTTGGGGCTGGCTTTCCTGCTTCCTCATGTTCTGTTTCTGTTGATACTATTTCCAGCTGTCAATAAATATTTATTGAATATTTTGTTTCTTAAAGGAACTATTGCAAGGCATGAATAAGTGTGAGGAAAACAATTGTAAGATATAGTCCTGGTCCTCACTGTTAATATACAGTTTAATTAGAGACCTAAAATATGTAGACGGAAAAATAATGATATTACTTATAATGATTATGCGGTAATTGCCCAATTGTCAAGACCATAAGGTGGAGGTAGTATTCTTCATTTATGACAGTGTTCACTATTTTTCTTTCTCTTTGCAATAAGATAAGGCTAAAAGAAGTAGAAATTTGAGCGTTTTAGTTAGTATGTCACAGTAGATAGATATATATATATAGATATATCCATAGGCTTGCTCATTAAAGAAAGTTCACAGTATATCTTCTTCTCAAGTCTTAAAAGCCTAGATCTTCAAGATGCAATGCCTCTTGGGAATGTGTTTTTAGGAGAATTGGGCTTCAAGGGGAGCATTTTAAAATTGCTTGTTTCTAACATGTAAAATAATTTTTAAAATGTATTTCCTGCCCTAGTAGGAAAGAGATGACACTGGGATTAATAGGATTTGATAAAGGGATTATTTACCAAAATGGGGGCAGGATCCAGCAAAATCACAAGAGAATTATGTGAACTCTGGAGCTAGTTACAGCAGGGATGTTACACTCTCCAGCGAAAAGGACTAAGAGGACGAACACATACCTGACCCCAAAAAAGAGATTTGGGTGAAGAAGCCTTATGATTGCAGGGGGATGGATTTAGCCAGCCCCTATGTGCCCCCTCAGGGAAAAAGCCAGTGTTATCAATAGCCTGTTCTCATTTCCCTCTTGATCTATGCACTGTTCTCCATTAGCCCCGCTTATTTGGAAATTAGGGAACAAGGGATATAGTCCATTAGGTTAGCCTCCCCCCTCGACCAGAGAGCAGAGTGGAGAGTACAGTGGGTTGGGCAATGAAAGCTATCTGGCCCTATGTAAGTTTGTCTAAGTATGGGAAATACATCTCAGATAACATAATCCTGTGCATTAAATAGTCTTGGTGACCAATAGGCATAGGTCTGGAATCAGTATGCTTTATGACAAATCAATCACTTCTCAAGCATGTGCACAGGGAATCATTGATAGAGGTTAGTGATTCTCACCTAGGGGTGATTTTGCCCACCATGGAAAATGTGACCGTGGTCTGGAGGCATATTCATATATTCATATTTATATTCATACTGGGCTTTGTCATTAGCATCTGGTGGGAGGGTGATGAAGGGGAGACAGTGAAGTGCCTTTTCATTCTGTCAGGGTAGGTACCCAGGTGATTGTTGAAGTATCTAACCTAAGGAATGGCCATTACTTTGGGCAAGAAGAGACTACTAACCTTTGAAAGAATCATTGAAATAGAGTCTGAGAATGAAGCTACAAGACAGCATAGGTTTTACATATTGAACATGAGGTGGGCAGGGCAAGCCCTAAACAGATAAAGAAGAAGAGACACTGTTGTGGACAGTTGGGATGTGTGTCTCAGGGTCTTCAAGGACGTGGACTACATTTGGTTTGTAAGAGTTAAGCACCATGTTTTGAGCAGTACAGACCCTGAGTATTTGTCAAGTGACTGAGTATGCTGAATTGAAGAGAAATTGTTAGTAACAGAAAGAAAGGCACTAGTGGGAAGGGAAAGATGAAGGTTGGTGGGCAGGGAAGAAGTGAGATTCTTACATGAGGGGAAAGATACTGTGGATTACAAAGAAACGAGAGATCTAGGCCTTGGAGGGCATCCTGGCTGTGCCACGAAACCTCATGGAAGCCCAGGTTTCTGGACTTCATGTTTGTCCCTGACCTGGACCTTGTACCTCACAGTTTGCTTTTTTTAAAGATGCATCACATAGGGATAAGGACGTTTAAATGATGGGGTCAGAAACCATTTGTCCCATTCCTCTTTTAATATCTTTTAATGCCCTCCCTCCCTTTTAATATCAGAGGCACTATTTGCTGCATGGACTAGAACTGCCTCTCTTTTTGGACTCAGCTCAAGACTGAGGCATGCCTCCAAAGAGGTTTGTTTGTTTGTTTGTTTGTTTTTAAAGATTTTATTTATTTATTTGACAGAGGTGGGGAGAGAGAGAGAGAGAGAGAGGGAACACGAGCAGGGGGAGCGGGAGAGGAAGAAGCAGACTTCCCGCTGAGCAGGGAGCTCAGTGCGGGGCTGGATGTGGGGCTCGATCCCAGGACCACAGGATCATGACCTTAGCCGAAGGCAGATGCTTAATGACTGAGCTTCCCAGACGTCCCCAAAGAGAAGGTTTTCGTAGATCACTCCGTTGGTGCAGGACTTGGTGTAATTGGCTCAGACGTCCTATTCTTACATTTCTGCATGACAGCTTTTAAGTCCTGTTCCTTTCGTTTTTAGACAGTGAAAACTGCTTAGTTGGAAATGATCACATTTATCTTTTTTTTTTTAAATTAAAATTCAGTTAGCCAACATATAGTACATCATTAGTTTTTGGTGTAGTGCTCAATGATTGATTCATCAGTTGCGTACATTTGTCTTTTAAGTTCCTTAAGGGCAGCGACATCTTGAAATGTCCACCAGTAAGACTCATCAGCATGGCTACAACAATGTCTGCAATCCAACTTTATAGCCAGTCTTGTAGATTTTTTTTTTAATATAGGCTCCATGATGTGGGCTCCATGGGCTTGAACTCAAAACCGTGAGATCAAGACCTGAGCCAGATCAAGAGTGAGACACTTAACCAAGTGAATCGCCCCTGTGCTTCCCCAGTCTTACAGATTTTTTAAAAACAGCTTTATTGCTACTAATTTCACAAACATGCTTCTCTTTTCTCATCGTGAATTTTTTAAAAAGATTTTATTTATTTATTAGAGAGAGAGATCACAAGTAGGCAGAGAGGCAGGCAGAGAGAGAGGGGGGAAGCAGGCTCCCTGCTGAGCAGAGAGCCCCACCTGGGGCTCTGTCCCAGGACCCTAAGATCATGACCTGAGCTGAAGGCAGAGGCTTAACCCACTGAGCCACCCAGGCTCCCCTCTCATCATGAATTTAAAGGAGGCACTGCCATCTATGCATACTCAAGCGAAAAGTCAAAGACTTATCTTTGGTTTTTCTCTCTTTTCATTACTTTCAACACCTCAACCCTTAGTGTGTCCTGATTTTACTTCCCTTCCTGCTCTGCTGCTACCACCTTATCCCTTGCCCCTGGACTGGTGCTTCTGCTCCTCGTTCCCAGCTCTCATCCCAGCACCTGTAAGAATGCTTATCATGTAGTAGAAGTTCCGTGTGTGTTGAATAAACAAACTGTGAAAGTTATTATTGATGGGGGTGGAGGGAGAAGAAAAGTTACTATGATGGGTAGAATTCCTTACAGCCAGCTGGCAAACTCACCAACCTTTAGACCCATCTGATCAAAACTACTCATTGTCTCTGTGATGATAATAATCGTGGTCACAGATTTGTTAAGGCTCATCTTTTTTTTTTCCTCCCCTCACCTGTGACAGGTTCTTGACACTCATTTTTAGGATGATAAGCAAAGGGTTTAGAAGTGGCATTGGAGCCAGGAAAGCAGGTCGCTCCTCTTTGGCAGTCTCTTGGACAAAGCACGAGTGGCCATGGGTATAAAATACATCAGGTAACTCCTTAGACTGTTTGAGGACTGACTGGGTGTAA
This sequence comes from Martes martes, assembly GCF_963455335.1. Classification (NCBI taxonomy): domain Eukaryota; kingdom Metazoa; phylum Chordata; class Mammalia; order Carnivora; family Mustelidae; genus Martes; species Martes martes. The sequence goes on from NC_137897.1 coordinate 19,089,435, forward strand.
CTATGAAATCACTACAAGGTTTGTGGGGGACGCTAATCTTTTGGGGGCCATGACCCATTTGAGAATTGGGTGATAGCTGTGGATTCTTTACCCGGAAAAATGTGCATATATACATGAATACAGAATTTTGTAGTCCATTAAGGGGGTTCATAGATTGAGCTGTAGCTCATAGCAGGAGTATGTGTAATTTGAAAATGTACCTTCAAAATGATGTTGTTATATATGAGATAGGTTAAGACATCTATTTTTTAACTATAGCCTACAGGAAGTAACATGGCAAAATATCGGCAAGTAGGGATATTGCAGAAAAGAGATTATTTCTTTTTTTCTGATACTTAATTGGCATCGCAGCAGAGTCTTAAGGGGTAGGGAATTGTGAGGGTTTTGTTTGTTTGTTTATCAAACCAAGAAAATGAGGATATTGGCTGGTTTTGCCTTACTCTTTTGTTGAGGAGGCAGAGGAGCATGGAACGTACAGCTGCCATCGCTGCAGACCTCGCGTGCCTCTTAACCCGGAGCGTGGGACGTAGACAAAGCTGCTGAGCCTCGGTGGGCCCAACAGCTGATGGGCGAGGAACTGAGGGTGGAAGCAGGTGGGTGTAGGCACAAGGTGGAAGGAGAGAAATTTCTTCAGTATCTGCCCAGGTTGAATCCAGCGCCCCCTCCCACCCCCCAGCCACTGCTTTTTCTTCTTGCCCTGTTTTAGTTTGTCTTGGCATCTCCATTAAACAGACACACCAGCAAAGGAGATTGTCCTCTTGGCTAGAAGTTCTAGCAAAAACTTGACTATGTTTTTTATTCCATGTCCTTTGGAGTTAAGGAGAGCTCTTATTTCCAAACTTACACTCATGGTTTCTTGTACTGCTCATGTTTTCACAATCTCAAGCTGGCTTGTTTTTGATAAGTCACTAAAGCAGAAGGTATTTTGTCCCACTACCTAAGCAGTAAAAGCAAGTATGTAATGCTGTAGTACCAGAGTTGTGGGGTTTTTTCTCCTGCACAATGTATTAACTAAGCAGAAAATTTAAAAGAACAAAGACAATAAAAGTAATGTTTGTTAGTGGTAGTTTGAGATATTTCAGGAGAGATGAAATGTGAAGAAAAGCAGTGGCCATATTTAGAAAGCTGCCTCAAACCCAAGAGTATCTATTGAAGTAAACTTGATGACAGACTTTTTTCCTCTTCATGAATCATTGTATTCCTATAAAAGCGAAAATTCCTCTTCATCTAAACAAACGGCTTCCACATCTGTTTTCTTGGTTTCTCAAAAGGGTGTCTTTGGCTTGCATTTTTTTTAAAAGTGTTTATCTGTTTAAAATGAAATATCGTCAAAAGCAGTTTATACATCAAAATCCAAGTTGGTCTTCAGCTTCTAAGAATTAGTCAAGAATGATCTGTTGGTAATGTTGGTGGTATAGGGAAAAAAGAGCACATTCTGTATTCTGCACTAGGTAAGTCTCTCTCACCATACTCTTTAAGTCTCGTTGATTTATATTTAAGTGTACATGCTCTTTTGGCTCTGGGGACTGATCAAGTAGTTAACTTTGTCATTGGTAGCCCATCCCAATATTTCAATGCTCTGGGCTCTGAGTTCTGAAAATAAGTATTTTCCAAATTAGTAGCAGGGGAATTAATTTGTTGGTCCCATTGACTGAGAACTGACCTATAGTGAGATTGTTTTCTTTAATCCCATAGTCAACTTTCCGCACTCTGTCACTAAGAGAAACACACTCCTAACTGGTGTGTGAAGTGCCGTCGCACTTTTCTAAAGCCCTTTTTCAGTTCACAGTCACTCGTGAGTCTGTGCACCCCTCAGGGGTTTGGGTTTTATCTTTTTTAATCTTTAGCCTCTTGTGTGACCCGCCGCCATGCCCTTGAGCCCATCCTGCCTTTTAAAAATAAAGAATGAGGAGCAGCTGAAGTGCCAGCCCTTTTGCAGCTGACAGGAATCTGATCTACCGCTTGGATTCTTTATCTGGGTACCGGCATGCCAGTGGTGTGTGGCTGGTCTTAGCCGTGCCATTCGCAGTCACAGGCTTTAAGAGGGTGGGAGCAGAGGGGGTTGTCTTCAGGAGAAAGAAACATCTTTTTCCGTAGGGACAAGACGGGAGAGTTGCTGTGGATCGGCACATGGGGTCCTGCTGCGGGGCGCAGTGGGATTTCTGGGCCCCGATCTAGGCAATTTTCTTTCAGGAGGTGGTGCAGGCCTCCTCCCACCCCTTGAGCTACAGCTGTCTGTTCTGTCAAAACAGTAGCTTGCTCTGAGGTCAAAGGTCCATGAGAACTGTGAGACATTTGATGTTATCAAACCCAAATTAGCAACAAAGGCAATTTAATCACTTATGACTTAGTTTCTCTCAAAGAGTGTGAAGAATGTTATTTGGAAACTGAGTGGAACCCCCCCCCCTCCATAGCTCCTTTTTTTCATTTGGACAAGTATGAATCAGAACTGCTTCACAAATGGCACCAAACTTGCCTTAGGAAAGAAAGAACTCCCTGCCCCCTCCCAGATGCAGGAGAGAGGCAGGACAAGGATGGCTATGCAGGAGCTAAGGGAGGCTCTTGTGGAGTGAATTGATTGATGTTCTGTCTTCCTTTTGAGCCTATCACCGCCTCAAGGAGGGGAACCAGTGCCTTTGGCTGTTGTGATTGCTCATAAAGACAAGTTGCTCCCCCTTCTTTGACCTCGTTTGGAGGGTTAATACAATTATTTGTATTAGGCACTAGCCACCTGTTGGGATCGGTCTCATTAAAGGTCAGCGTGTGGTGCCTGGCTGTCGGTGGCAGCCTGCGTCAGATTTGCCAGTGGCCACTGGTGTGTGTGACACCTGCCAATTGTGACAGAAAGAATGGAGATCTGATCGCTGAAAAGGAAAGGAAGGTGCTAGAGGAGGAATGAGGGATCGGTGGTCCCAAGGAGCACCATTATTGTGCTTTGGCTGCTGGTTTGCCTTGTCTCCCTTTTCTCCTGCTGGCCCTTGAGCTCAGCCATCCATTTTAATGGATTCTGTCTGCATGCTGACATTGCTTTGATTTATTCATTTATTGCGTCTCTGTAGAGCATTGGATTTCTTACACCTGAAACTTCTCACATCCCCTCCATTGAGCATCTTAGCTTCCATCTGCCTTCCAGTCCTCTCCCTTCACATGCCCACAGGCATAGCATATTCATCACTTCCAAAACTGCCCTTAAGGTTCTGCTCCCCAACCTGTTCCCCTTCCTGGATTCCCTGTCTCAGTGAGTGACAGCACTGTCTACCCAGTTGTTAAGCCAGGAGCACTGGTTTCATACCTGACTCCTCTACCTCTTCCTTGTGCCCCAAATCCAGCCAGTTGCCGAGTCCTGTAGATTTCACTTCCTAAGTGCCTGTGACTCTCCAGTGCAATAGCTACTGTGCTGTGTAAGCTTCATTACTTTTCCCAGGATGCTGCCCCTGCCCCCTGGCTGATAGGTATGCTCCACAAGTTTATAGTCAGAAAGCCCTCTTTAACTTGTCAGTCCAGTGGTGTCACTCCCCAGTTTAAAGTTGTTAATGTACTTTACAAGGCCTTTCACAGTTGAGCCTCTCTCCTGCCTTCTTCCTGTTTTCCTGAGCATTCTAGCCTTAATCATACTTTTTTATTTTTTTCTTGTTGCAAAAAAAAAACCTTCTATAATTTTTTGAAAGTTTAATGTCTTTAGTCACCATTGAGAATTTCTCTTTGTCCTTTGGATCCTCACCAAAATTCTTCCTCCATCCTCCTTTGCCTGTTACTCCCTGTAACCTACCTTCCCCTTAGTACATTCTGCTTCTGTCAAGTTTTCTCAAACTCCCACCCCAGGGGCCCCTATACTCTGTGTGTGTCTGGATATATGTATATGTTTTTCCCATTCCACATTTGGTTCTCTAATCCACTGAATATTATACAGTATAGGCGGAAGACATTGTGTCTGAATCATTTATTTCTGTGTTCCGTTTCACCTAGCACATGAGAAGTACTTAGTAAATACTTGGTGAGTGAATGAATCAGTTCTTTTTTGAGATTCTAAGTGAGAGGAAAATTATAGTGCTTCCTACAATTCATATCAAATTCTTGAGCCTCGGCCAGATTAGACGGTGGCAGTGCAATGAAGTCCAAAATAAAGGTTTATATATATTTTTAATCATAAGGAGCCAAATCCTGTATAGTCTTTGTATTGATATTTTATCTTATTCATATTCTACACCTCTATCCTAAGTGACTTTTCTCAACTTGATACCTGTTGCTTTCAGAATTTCTCTATATTCTTCCTGGAGAAAATACAGAAGGTGATGGGATAGGAGGAGATGTGATGCATTATTTGATTGATCCTTAAATACATTTATTCTAGAGGCATGACTGAACATGTGTTTCTAACACCTGTGTCTCTGGTGAGGTGAACACAATTCCATTTCCCTAAAACTAGGGGAAATGCGGACTCATGTGCTGTGTGTTTGTCTTCAGGCTATAAGATTTTTCTTTGAAGCAGGAACTGTCCATATTTTAATCATAGCTAGTTCCTAGAATCTGTTTTCTGAACTTCTAATAAATGGTAGGGCAAAGGAAGGACAGCATTTTCTAAAAAAAAAAAAAAAAAAGTAACAGCTTGCTCTAGGAGAGCATATCGAAAGTACAGTCAGTATGGAACAAAATGTAGTATTTATCCTTGGTACTGAGCTAGGGAGTTGTGCGCCCCCCCCCCCATCCCCGCAAGGTGTTGGGTTTAAAAAGTTCTCCCTCCTCTGACCTTCCTTAAAGCAGAGAGTAATGATGAGCTGTCCCATGGCTACTTTGTCACACACCAGTCCTAAAAAGGAGCTTTCGGAAATCAAAAATGCTCCCATCACAGTGGTGACAGTAACCCCTTCGTCACTCCAGCTCCATGTGGTCTCCAGACCACCACCTCGCTACTCCGCCAGGGTCGAGCTTCAGGCCAGGTACTCAGTCATGACAAGTGACAACCTGTTAAAGCTGCTTTTCATGGGGGCTGGGAGCTCAAAGTTTTCTAGTCACATATTCCCATGACCTCAGTTATAACGAAAATGTTGCAGATTCTAGAAAATGCTAATGTCCTTTTTAGCTGTAAGTATTATCTTGATTGCAGTGCTTCACAATTGCCCAACTTCATTATCTGCGCATAGCCAGCCTGACGCCTTCTTCTCAAATAGACAATTATGATCAATTAAGCACTTTCAGGCCTTATAGAATACTTAATTTTATTAGTCAATTATTTGTGCTTTGAAAGAGTTAATGGTAGCTACCCAAGCCATTATTAGAAATTAGTATGTCCCAAAATAGAAAGGCTATTTCCTTTGTGTATGGCACTGCAGTGGAAAATGCCAAGCATAGTTTTTACTGAGTTAAAGGGTGAGGGAAGGCGGAGTGGGGGAGAAAGTTACATGTAAATCATTTAGCCATTAACCTAATGGGTGGATTTATAAATCCTATTACTATAAGCCCTTTTCATTTCCACTGAGGCCTGGTGCATGCTTGATCCCACTAATGTAAAATTCATTCCGTCTAAGTGATTACTGAAGTAAGACACTTTGAGTCAATTTTAATCAGGGTGTGTGAAACTTGCCTGAGCGCCGATGTTCACTAAAGCGCGGACATAGTTTGGCCGTGTCTTAATTAGCCCCCCAGATGAGTTATGCGAGAAGTCAATCAGGGAACCAAATCTGAGCCTTCTGACATGTCCGTGTTTTTCTGTGAGGGAAATAACACTGTAGGGGCTGAAAATACGCAGCTCCAAAGAGGCAAAGATCTTCGGGCAGGGGTGTTTCTAGTCCTGTGGGCATTATGTAAGTTCTGAGAAATCTGAAAGCTTGATTCTTATGGCTAATTGGAGGATCTTCAATGGTACTTATATTTAAATAAATCACACTTTCAAATCTGATGTAATATGTGGACCTTCTTCCTAGAAAAATGCATATAGGCACACATTCAAGTTTTTCCTGACAGTTTCAGGGATGTTCACATTTCTTGACCTTAGGTTAATATCTCGTGCGCTGGTTTCAATCTTGGTGTCTTAGGGTTTGGGTATTTTTTGAAAATTTAGTATTTAAGAGTGTAGGCTTGCGCTTGAACTCTTGTGTTGGTGAGTAGATTCAGCTCAAGGGTGCTTTAAAGCCAACTCTACGAGCTCTCCAGGGTCCCATGTCAAATATAATCCCAAGTATAGCAATAATGCACAGAAGTTCAAGTGAAGCACAGGGGACATGAGTTTCTGAACTGGAGGTTGGAGTGGAGGAATAGAGAGTAAGAATATTGTGAAAGGAAGATTTCTTTAAAGGTGAAAACAGGTTTTTAAAAGTTAAAATATAAAGTGGGTTTTTAAAAAAAATGCACAAGGTGAATAAATCTTTAGGGGCAAGGAACGAGAAGACAAGGGAGAAATTCACTTCTCATTTAACATATTCAAAGCCATAGATTGTTACATTTTAAGTTTTTAAGTCAAAATGAGAGCCTTGACACGTTTTTGGGCAGTAATTGAGAGATACTCATAAATATCACTCAGTGTGTCTGTTAGGGAGGAGAAACCTATCAGAAAGCTTTGTTTATTCAGCGTGTTTTATATTCTTTACACATGAGCTATCAGAAGGTCTGGGCTGTAAATTATGGATTTAAAACAAAATCAGTTTATCTGGAAATGAGCCGTATGGGAGAGTCACACTTTCAGTCAAGTTTATAATTTTTAATTTATTTTTTCAGTGTTCCAAGATTCATTGTTTATGCACCACACCCAGTGCTCCATGCAATATGTGCCCTCCTTAATACCCACCACCAGGCTCACCCATCCCTTGGCCCCTTCCCCTCCGAAACCCTCAGTTTGTTTTCAGTCAAGTTTATAATTAATGGGCCTTTATCACTGGGGTAGACTTTCATTTCTCTTGAGTGAGTATTTGTTTATCTAACATGCATAGTGCTTGAAGGTGGGGTTAAAACTGATTCACTCTTCACTTCTTTAAATGCATGCTGTGTGTGGGTTTTAATAGCCGCTTTCTGTAACCAGCTTTTGTTGTGGAGATGCACTTATGAGTCCATGGCTTTGCTCTTCTCATGGTGGACCACTTGGGTTTGCTTCCTTTTATCAGAACTTAAAAAATAAAAATGTTTATTGAAGTAATTTAATAAATCCTATGTGCCAGGCATTGTGTCAGGTTTAATAACTGAGACATGATCTCTCCTTATGATTTGCTTATAGTGTCTTACTTAACTCCGTAGTTGAGTGATGTGCTCTGGTATACACAGAGTACTCTGAGGCTACATTGGACTAATGTATTCCTTAATACCATTTAGCTGGGGAGGCCAGAGAGGTTGTTCTGATGGTGTAAAGTTCCTTGTAAAATAGGTAGACATTAAGTAATAAAAATAGCTAATATTTATGAGCACTTATGCACCAGGAACTGTAGAAAAGAATTTACATGTGTTACATTCAATGTTCATAGTAGCCCTATGGTAAGGAAGCTGTGGTTATTGTCTCCATTTTACAGTTAAGCGTTGGGGCACAGAGAGGTTATATTGTGTGCTTGAGGTCACACAGCTTGTAAGCAGTGCTGTTACACTTTGAACTTAGGTAGTCTGTATCAGTCAGGGTTCTCCAGAGAAACAGAACCAATTTGGGGAGTGTATGTTTGGAGGGGAGGTGGAGAGAGACAGGAAGGGAGAGAGAAAGATTGATTGATTGATGAATTGATTTTAAGGAATTGGCTCATGGGATTTTAGGGGCTGGTAGGACTGAAATCTCAGGGCTGGTCAACAGCCTGAAGACAGACAGACAGCACATGAGTCTGCAGTTTCCTTGGGGGACTTCATTCCTTTCTTGCTTAAGGCCTTCAAATGATTAGGTGAGGTCCACCCACATTATGATGAGGATAGTCTGCTTTACTCAAAGTCTACTGATTTAAATGTTGGTGTCATGTTAAAAAAAAAACACCAAAAACAAGAAAACCTTCACAACAACATCTAGACTGGTGTCTGACCAAATAACTGGATATCACTGCCCTAGCCCAGTTGACACACAAAATTAACCATCACTCAGCTTAACGTCTGAACCCATACTTTGGACCACTGTGGGGAAATAGCATGTGAAAAGCACAGAGGCAAGAAGAGAGCATAGTGGCTTGTTCAGTGAACTCAGCATATTTCAGGAGGGCTGAATTGAAGGGTGCATGTGGGACACATTCAAAGGTAAGCTGGGCCTCAACTATATCGTGAGTCTTGGGGCAAGCTAAGGGATTTAAATTTCATTGCAAAGAGTATGTTTTAGAAAGAACTGGCAAAGCATGTAGAATGGTTTCAAATAGTGATCCTGGAGACAGGTAGGCTGAGTGAGTGGTGAGAACTTGAAGGAGGCAGAGCACATCAGCAGGAAGAGAAAATCTCGTGTGAGACTTCTTAGCTCATTGGATTAGAAGGGAAGTCAGGCTTTTATTTCCGTTCGAGGCTCTTTGGGAGGCCATTTATCCTGTTTGGAGCTGGGGAGGGTTTAGCAGAGATGGATGGGGTTTAGAAGGAATCCTTATGGGACAGACAGTGGAATATGCGCTTGGAGCAAGAAAATGTTGTCATTCGTGTGTCACTGATTCTCAACCAGGGGCAGTTTTGTCCTCCAGGAAACATTTGGCAATATCCAGAGACCATTTTGGTTGTCACAGCTAGAGAGTCTGTGTGCATGCCTGCATGCATCCTACTGGCATCTAGCGGGTAGAGACCAGGGACAGCCTCCCCATGACAAAAAATTCTCCGGCCTAAAATGTCAATAGTGCTGCGGTTGAGAAGTCCTGATATATATATGTAGACGATGTTTATGTATTCTCCTGGGGGAGAGGGGGAGATCTCAACAGAGGGTGTCGAATGTTTTATGTATGGTAAACATACACTCACTTATATTGGGGCACTAAGCTATATGCAGGCAACTTGTGAGACCCTAAGTATTTGTTTATTTTACAACCACATAGCCCTTGAAAGTAACCTAGAATATGGATCTATATTCTTATAATGCTGATGGTCATTGTCGGACGTATTAGTGCCTCCTTTTCCTAACACTAAAGAAATGAGTGAGGTTGAAACACAAAACAACCAGATAGGAGGATAGAGGTGTTTCTACATGTCAAACTTTGGATTCTAGATTTTTAGATCTGGGAGGAGTCCCTGCCTCTTCATTTTTTAAATGAGGATGCCAAGACCTAGAGAGGGAACCCAGCTGGCTCGCAAATCACTTGGCTACTAATTGGCAGTTTAAACTAGTACTCACATTTCAGACTCCTGACTTTTCTTTAAACTCATATTTGTATAATGTTTTATCTTTGCTGTCTGTGTTTTCAGCATGGAGTTCTTTTTAGTTCCACATATCTCAGGGACCTGGGTGGTACTTTTCCCCCAGTTTTAAAGAAGGTAAAACTCAGGTTTAAAGGCAGTAAGAAAACCAGACAGGAATGTTAAGTAGTAGAAAACCAAAGTAGGGTGCTTATTTAATCCATAGTCTATGCTCCTTGAGCATCTTATAGAGAAGACACACACCTGAGAATAACAGGGAATAGGAAAATAAGAAAAAGGCAGTCGAATGTAATGAGGATGAAGTAAATGTGTGCCAAGTGAGAGAACTGAGTAACACAGAGTCCTGCTTGGAAACTGCCGAAATTGGGACTAGGAAAGCTTAGATAATGGTTGGATTACCAAACATCATAATATTTATATTTCTTCTACTTTTCTCTTCCCTATCCTTCAAAACCATTCATTTTGCTACCCCTGTTATGCTAATATATTTTTAAAAAAAAAAACTTATGAGTTCAATTCTCATTTTATGTCATCGGTAACAGAAGAACCCTAAAGCCATTGAGATTTCAGTTGTCATTCTGTTCATGCATTATTTGTTTAGGATTTGACCTCACCCAACATTTTTTTAACTTACAGGGTTTCTGTTGCATTTAGTATTCGTATCATACATCATCAAAGTGGGTTCTTGTTGTTAGTAGATGTCACTGTAATAGACCTGTGCTTTTGGAAAAGGAGCTTGAAACTTTTTTTTTGACCATGGAAAATTGGTGTTTTCTCACTTTCATTTAGTATTTATAAGCACAGTTTTAGTCTATAACACCGTTTAAAACCATTTCCTATCCTTTAAATGCATTGACACACACCCGTGTTCTGTCCTGACAAAAAGTAAGGACCCCAGCTTTATCCCAGCCTTGGCAGAAGTTGTAAATACGCACAGCAGTAGAAGTTGGTCTTAGGTCTCTGCCGCTGATAAACCTGGCGTCATAAACATGCTCTTTCCGCTTAGTAAACCACATTGTGGGTGTATTCCTGAATACATTATTTTCTTTAGGAAAGAGTTCTTTTAAATACACTTTACATTTCCTTTTAGTCCCCGCCACCCTTCACCAGCCTTCAGAGGCTCAGATTGGGGTTAAAACACTTTTTCGTATTATTTTAATTATTGCTCTCCCCACCCCCAGCCCCACTCCTTTCCTGTTTCCCCCTCCTCTTTTCCCCTAACGGTACTGTTCTGCAAAGCCTGCAATGATTGATATGATGGCAGTGCTGTCATTCTTTTTAACCAAAAAAAAAGTCATTTTTGTTCTAGTTATTTTAATAGAGTCCCATTAAAGATGTATTGCTGACTGAAATACCGGCACGAAGGGCTCTCACTGAGCTGAGCCCAAGAATTAAGAAGTCAGGAAATCGGCTGCTGCATTGCAAGAGAGCCTTGTGTGACACCGAATCTCCTGATTGGGGAGATCATTACTGCTATTATGACTCGACTTGCGTAGGAATTTTAAATTCCATCTGAATGTCAGTAATAACCCTCTTAGCAAATTATCCTGAATAAAATCACGAAGGCATTTTATATAATAGGTGTTGAATTACTGGATAGATTTGCTAATTAAATACTCTTTGTTCTGCTGCAGTTGACATTACAGGGTAAGATCTTGAACAATTATTCTCAACAGCTGTACTTTGTTAAGGGAAAAATTAACCACAAAGTTTATTTTTTTACACTTGAAGTTGGCAGATTTTTGAAATGTGCTTGAAAAAATTCCATCATCCAATTGGTAATGAGTAGATAAATATGCAGGTGTTGCTGTGAAATCAGATAACTGCAGACTGCCTTATTAATGAATTTAGCAAGCCTTTATAGCCCTGTTTTCTAGCTGTTGGCACTTACAAAATGATTTTCTGTCAGAATGGGTAGCTTTGATATTAGGCTTGTCAATTTGAAGTGAACTTAGAAACGGACATCTGGTAGTCACTGTACCATGTGTCCAGTAGACTTTTCTTGATACCTGTGACTTCTTTTAAAAATCCATTTCCTTAATGGGGAAAATACTTGTGAGGTATAAGTTTTCGACTATTGGCTTCCAGAATAGTCATGTAGTATGGGCTTTTAAACAAGGCAGTGAAACATTCTGAAAAGAAAATGAGACATAAGGTCCAGCTTCTAGTTCAAACTCTTGACTAGTTCTGTTATTTTGGGTAAAATCTATAAAATGGGGTTTGTAATACTGTCCACTCCTTAGGATTATTCTTTCAGCATTTTACAAATAATCGTTACTACGTCCTGTGCACTAGGCCCTGTGCTTCATACAAAGAATTTGGTAGCCCACAGGATATCTAACAGCTGAGCCCTCTCCAGTGAGCAGTTTGAATCAGGGGCGGCTTTTAGGTGATGCTGCTAATGAAGCACTTGGATAAACCTTGGTCTGGACAGGGCACTGTGGTACCCACCATGTATAAGTGCTTTAGAAGAAGCATGAGAGGTCAGGGTCAACCTGGTTGTGGGTTGTCTCCTATAGAATGGACTGAAGAGTTGACGTGCTGTGGTGAGGACCTTGAACCTGAAATGGAGCATAGTCATCAGCTATTGTTGAGGTCCCCAGGAAAGACGGTGATAAAGCTATCCTCAGAAATTGGTGTAAACTCTGTGGAGAGCTATTTGGCTATATCTATAAAAAATTTGAACCCATATAACCTTTGGCCCAGTAAGTCTTCTTATAGGCGTTTTATCTTGCTACTAGCATTTTATTCATGTATAAAGGTTATTTGTTGAAGTGTGGTTATAAAGGTAAAGATCAGAAACAACCTACATGTTTATTACTAGAACATTGGTTAGATATATCATGATTGATTCACACGATGGAATACTGTATAGCCATTAAAAAAGAATAAGGCAGCCCTGTGTGTGTAGATGGGAAGTCATCTCTAAAATAAAGTATCAGGTGGAAAAAAGTAGTTGCAGTATAGTCTTCTTGTTTTACTTCGTTTTCTACCATTTTTGTGCAAAAGATCCAACACCAGTTTTCTTCTGTCAAAGAGAAAATGGTTTTGGTAGCGGCCCTCAGATCATGCGTGGAAATGGTTGTGAGTTGGTGGTGGGAGAGAATAGAGACGGTGGGAGATCTGAAAGATGAAGGTTGCCAGTACACACTGGAGGTACACTCAAGGGTGACGTAGTGGGTTTCATCCATGGTGTGAAGGAAGAGTAGAGGAGATTGGTTCCTGCATATACTGAGTTGCAGTGAGAGGTTGACAAGCTCTGTCTGAGGTGTTTTACTTAGGTAATGGTTACCTTGTGGAGTTGTCTATTGTGATGAGGAAAGCAAAGCCTGGTGGGGTGGAAGGTGGGGAGGGCGAAGAGAACTTGTGATGAGCAGTTCTGTCCTCACTGTGATTAACTTTGTTGATCTCATTATTGCCCTCTTCCTGAAGGGATTGTCAGATAGTCTCCCACAATGCATTTCCTTGCAATTTAGATGTTTAAAAGTGAAGATGAAGTGGAGGAGAGTGAATGCTTTTTAGGAGTTAACTAAATTTCAGGAAAGTAATTGGGATTACTGTGAGACCCATCAGTCACCTAGCAAATGATTTTTTGAGCACCTGTCACATGTGAAGCCTAGAGAGACACAAACATGTGCTCTGACCTCTAGGAGCTTGTGGTCTAGTTGGGGAGGGTACAAACTCTCAACTGAAAACCGTTTTCCGAATGGGATTGTCATGATTATCTTAGGCCAGTGGTCCTTAGCTCTGCCTGCAACATGAATATCTGGAGAGCTTTTTCAAAAAATTGCTGGGGCTGGTATTGGTATTTTTTTTAAGATTCCTCAGGTGTTCCAGTCTCTACAGCCACTATTAAAACCACTGATAAGGGGCACCTGGGTGGCTCTCCTTTAAGGGTCTGCCTTCGGCTCAGATCATGATCCCGGGCTCCCTGCTCTCCATCTGCCTCTACCTCTTCCCTCTCTGCTCATGCTCTCTTTCTTTCTCAAATAAATAAAAAAGTAAATCTTAAAAAATAATTGGTTAGCCTAATCCATATTCACCACCACCCACCACCCTCAGGGCAAGGGAAGGGCTTTCTTCTCTAAGAACATAGAACAGTGAATGCCTGATGAAAATTAGGAGACTGTAATAAAGGAGAGGAAGCAGTGGAAGTGGAAATAAGGGGTGGATGTAAAAGATAATCTAAGTTCAGGGTTTATGGGGCTCTGTAATACATGTCTCCAACCTGCAGCTACACGGGCCTAGGGGCAATCTTGTCTTCACATATTATCTAGATGTTTATCTCCATTCACCGAATATTTATTGCGCCCCACCTTTGTAGTGGGCACTCTGCTAGATCCAGAGAATGTGTGAAGGTCTACTCCCTGTCTTCAGGAAATTTACAGTCTTGAGAAGAAATTGAAATCTGGTGCATATATATATATCTTTTCACTTTTTAAGATTTTGAGTACCATGGGTAAGAATTGCCAGATTTGAAATGCTCTGTTAAGCTTTTGTTTTTCAGTCATGCAGTTTTATTTAAATATCAGTAATGAGAATAGTTTGCCTTTTTACTATATCATAAAGGCATGTTTTTATTATGCATGTTTATTAAAAATAGATCTTTACATAAATCTTAAATAGATATTTACAGTAGAGCTGCTTACATATCTCTGGCTAAGAATCAACATAGAGTCCAACTTACTTTTAGATTATGTTGATATTACTGTTATTTTGAAGGTTGTGGTTAGAAAACCATGAAGAGCTTTAAAATGTATGACCAGTCATTGGGTTATCTATCTCTGTGTGTACCTACTTATGTGTATGGTTTTGTAACTATGTAAAGCATTAATCGTGACTTTTTCTTTCATTTAGATTTTGATGCATACAAAGGAGATGGTACAGAAGGTAATGCTGAGCATTTTCATTATACAGTGACTTATAAATATCATACATTGTGACGTTTTTGTATTCAAGGAAAATTGTAACCCAAACAGACTGGAAATGGCTTCTTAGAATGCCTGGTTTACGTTTATAATCCCTCCTAATGGATTATAGCTTTTTTCTTTTACTAACACTGATATGATCTAGCCGCTGCTTGAAGCCTGTATGTGAGTGTTTCAAGCAAATTAGTAACAGTGCTAATTAGAGTTTACTTCCAGGCCTTAATACTGTATGTGCTCTAGTGTTGTTTGTTATGATTGATTTTTTTTTGGCATTCTTCATATTCTACTGAATACTGTTTGAAACTGTGAAGAATTTCATATGGATTTGTGCCCCTGAATTTTCAAAACCCATTATGTTTCTGCTTTATACATTGCCATGACCCCTAAGCTTATGGTACAGTGGATAAATATAGACCCCTACCTTCCTAGTTTCTTCTCCTCCTTTATATTATTCAGTTCCAGTTTGTTTCCGTTGAAACCAGACATTTCCCCTGCTCCTCTGCTGTCTGTCTGTTTTAAGAAAATTAGCTAGATTTTCTTAATGTGACAGTGGCTTTCCTTTCTAGTTTATTAGAGCTTAATCTTTGATTGTACTCCTCTGACAATATGGATAAGAATAAACAAACTTTTGAAAAACCAACAGAACCTGTAATTTCTGTAGTATAGAAAATCTTGAGTTTCATTGTTTATGACGATCACTGTGTTTTTGTTGTTAAGTTTTATAATTTTTGCTTTTTATTAGATGAATCTTGAAGTTATTTATGGAGATACAGATTCAATTATGATAAACACCAACAGCACTGATCTGGAAGAAGTATACAAATTGGGAAACAAGGTGAAATAATTTGATGAAATTATCTTTTAGCTACTTTTCTGAATTCTCTTTTAACATGGAACTTCATAAATTCACGTGTGTGTACATGCATGCTTCTGAAAATAAGCTTAGTGCTTCTCATTTCCTCATCCTCTTATTTTTCTTAACCTCTGCTCCAGTTATTTGTTTTTAAGGGTAAAATTCAGAGGAGAATATTTTTTCCTTAAGTGACAAATACATTTTTACTTTGTAAACAGTGTGAGATGTTTTCATCTTGTTTCTAAGTCTGGTGACTGTGATGTCATACTTCTGCGATGTTGGGCTTAGGCCTCGTCTCGCAAGGGGGTTCACACTGCTTCACATCCTGTGATCTTCTGTGTGTCTACTTTCTGATAAAGGAAGAAAGCAAAAAAATTTTAATTTAAATTTAAAATCTAGGGGCACCTGGGTGGCTTAGTCAGGTAAGCATCTGCCTTCAGCTCAGGTCATGATCTGAGGGTCCTGGGATGGAGCCCTGAGTCAGGCTCCCTGCTCAGCAGGGAGCCTGCTTCCTCCTCTCTCTCTGCCCCTCTCCCTCTGCTCATGCTATTCTCCCCCTGCCCACCAAATAAATAAATAAAATCTTTTAAAAAATAAAATTAAAATATAGTCATATTTATACTTATCACATTATCATGCATGGGGAGAAATACATCTCTAGTAGTAGTCACATGGGTTTTATATGCTGATATGGATAAACACCTATTTATGTACATGTACACCCATTAATAATTTTTTATAAGAGTACTTAAAATATATTTGAAAAGGCAAGTGGACATTTAGAAGTCATCTTTTGTCGCCTCCTAATTGCAGTTTACAACTAGCAAGTGTTTCTTTAGTAGTTGCTATGTTAAGATCTTGTCCCAATAAACTAGAACTAAGATAACACCTTACAAAGTAACAACCTCCTACCTTTCTCCACTGCTATGTGTGAAATATGACTTGTAGGCTTCACCTGAGAACAGGCCTGGCCTGTTGTCCTCATATTGGACTTCAAAAAGCTGTGTATTTTCCCTAGCGGTGATTGGCTGTGCCTTGAGCCTATCAATAAAGAGCAGGTGATTAGTCATTTTTTTTTCAACATATAGTTATTTCCCTATATGTAAGGTGCTTTGGGATGTACAGGAAGATCTTAGACATTATTTATTTTAAAGATTTTATTTATTTATTTTAGAGAGAACGCATGCACACAGTGGGAAGAGGAGAGGGAGAGTGAGAGAAAAAGAGAATCTCAAGCACACTGTGCACTGAGCGCAGAGCGTAATACGGGGCTCCATCCCAGGGCCCTGAGATCATGACCAGAGCTAAAACCAAGAGTCAGATGCTCAACCAACTGAGCCACCCAGGTGCTCCTTAGACATCATCTTGATAGTCAAAGTTTTACTTATTTCTAGCCACATATCTACTTGTTGGACTATCTGGTCTCTAATTTAGTAGTTCGAAGGTAAATACATATGCATTTAGTATATATATTCAAAAAGACTATTTCATAATTTTTGTAAATTTCCTGGGGCGGGCCCTGCCAATTCTGTCCTTTGGTTGAATGGGATGATATATTTATATTACTGTGTTTTTTTCAGTCTGTTTTTATCCTTGTGCTCTTTCAGTGGTTTTGTATCATACTCAACATAATACTGTGTTCTGTATCACCTGAGTAAATGCCTTCTAATCTTGATGAATTCAAGTTGTGTTTAGATTAACTTCTGGGAATTTGTAGCATGTTTATCTTCTCCTTGGTAGATGTTTGAGAAGCTAGTATTAATGCTTGAAATTTTCACAGGTAAAAAGTGAAGTGAACAAGTTGTACAGACTGCTTGAAATAGACATTGATGGTGTTTTCAAGTCTTTGTTACTGCTGAAGAAAAAGAAGTATGGCGCTCTGGTTGTTGAGCCAACGTCGGATGGGAATTACTCCACCAAACAGGAGCTGAAAGGGTTAGATATAGTTAGAAGAGATTGGTGTGATCTTGCTAAAGAGACTGGAAAGTGAGTTCAACTTTCATTTTTGCTTTTTTTTTGTTTGTTTGTCTGTAAAAACTTGGAGTACTAATGACATGGAGAAGATCTATGATTCAGCCAAGCTCAAGGACACAACTTCTTTGTTGTTGGTGGTGTTGTTGTTGTAATGTTACATATTAATGCTTCTCACTTATTTGGAGTGGAATTTCCCAGGTAGATTAAAACTTACAGCTAAATTTGCTCAGTAAGAGGTACTTGTTATAAGATACATCTTGGGACTTGTAACTCAGAGTGAGGGTGAACCTTCACATTTTAGCTCCCTACAGAGTTGGTTTCATTGATGTTAGCTTGTGTCTGTTTTGTTTTGCTTTCATATTCTTATTAGAAAGTGCCTTGTGGGGGCACCTGGGTGTCTCAGTCATTAGGCATCTGCCTTGGGTTCTGGTCATGATCCCAGGGTCCTGGATTGAGCCCCGCATTGGGCTCCCTGCTGGGCGGGATGCCTGCTTCTCCCTCTGCCACTCCCCCTGCTTGTATTCCCTCTCTTGCTGTGTTTCTCTCTGTCAAACAAATAGATAAAATCTTTAAAAAAAAAAAAAAAGAAAAGAAAGGAAGAGAAAGTGCCTGTGTTGTGTTCCTGAATCATTGTAGAGCCTCTTTAGGAACATAATTATTAAGGTGTTCCCATGTTGTGGCTCAAATATTCTGCGATTCATAGTGGACCATGGACTGAGACTTTGTTCCCATCCATATCATTTGTGTGTAAAGATTCTTAGGAATCTCTTGCAAAAGAAAAAATAATAAAATTCTTACTAATCTTAGGTTAGTTTAAGAGCTAGTTCTCAAATACCATAAGTACCTCAGAAATAATAAATGTCATGGCTGATCCCCTAGCTTTGCAAGTGAGACTGGAAATTGTGATGCTAAGGCCTGTTTTTTTTTTTAAAGGGTCACATTAATTTATAAAGCATCCATTTAGAAAAGCCTGAATCCTTAGGTATTTAGTGTACCATCTTTTTCGATAATCCTGTTTGATGAGCCTACCCAATTCTGAAAACAGATGAATTTTTTTTTCTTTAAAGCAAAATTTAAATTAATTTTAATATTGCCAAATATTCACACTTTTTACTTATTTTCCAGTCTTCTTGCTTTCAAGTTGGGAGATTGAGCAATTGTTGCTTCTGCAAAACTGCTCTTGATTAGGCAAAGTTGATCATCCAACTATAGGTCACTGTTAGCCTGTTATGAAATGAAGTTTGAAATGCTTCATTGCCCCCAAATGTACCCAAAGATGAAACTACTTTGTATAGACTGTCGATTAGAGTGTTCTCTTCAGCTTTGTGTTTTCTAAGAAAAGATGCATCATAATAGAAGTAAATTTCTCTGAGTTAGAAATGTATTAGTAATTAAAGCTATACAAATGTTTTTGTCAGGGTTCTTTTTCTGACAAATTATAATGCAGCTGTCAAACCCTCGCTCTGCATTTTCTCAGAAATGGATAAAATATTGGCTTTTTTACTCCTTTTCTTTTTCTTTTCCCCTTGTTTTTTTGAGGGGGTCTGGTAGAATAATAAGTTCTTCAGGGATAGCGTAAGGTTGGAGAACACTGAGGAATATAATGAAGCTGAAGAAAGAGAAGTTTGAAATCTTTGGGTTTTAAGAAATTTGCATAAAGAACTATATTTCTGCTTACCTAGCTAATGGTCATCTTAGCTTGGTGATATCAGAGATAATATCTTGGTGCTTTATGGCGAAAGTGAAATTTTTACCTTTTAAAATTTTTAACCTATGAGTAAAGTATAACCGCTTGTGAATTTTGTAATTGCATATATACAGTTGTGGATGGAACACATACCTTTCTCTGTCCACATTTTGTATGAAGCCTTAGCTGCTGCATTAGAAAATGGTCTGTATGTTTAAGGGCAAACCTGACATTCCAAGGTTGGTAAACCTTTGGTAGAGTTAATGTTAAAAAACAAACAGTAACGGCCTTTTGGACATTCACTCTCATGTTAGCTTTCAGTACAGCTCTTGTCCACATGTTAATCTAATGGCATTTATCTTCCTTTTCTCTCCTTTATTAATAAAGTATAATATTAAAAAAATGAATCCCTCTCTTTCTTTGCAGCTTTGTCATTGGCCAGATTCTTTCTGATCAAAGCCGAGACACTATAGTGGAAAACATTCAGAAGAGGTTAATAGAAATTGGAGAAAATGTGCTAAATGGCAGTGTCCCAGTGAGCCAGTTTGAAATTAACAAGGTAAATGTAGCATTTATTGCTGAGCCCAGCTGCTGCCGTGTGTTTTTCGCCTCCTTCAGCTAGTTGAAGAACCACCTCATCCTTGCAATTGGAATACATTCTAGCTGGTAATGAAAGCTGCTTAACAACTAACTCACCGATGGAGCATTAGCACACCACTCTTCCTCTTCCAGCCGCTGGTGCCTCCATGTCATCCACAGGGGCCTTCCCTCTCTGTTTCTTACTTGATGGAGGCCTCGTTTCCAGAGATTCTGTGGAGTGATGTAGTTGATGTTTAGGGGACTAGAGAGTATTACCTTCTCCATAGTCCTCCTCATTTATAGTTGTTTGGGAGGACAGGCCTGTAAGCTTAGAGAAAGATGGAGATAGAGTGCCCGAGAGAGAGAGAGAGAGAGAGAGAGAGAGTGTGTGTGTGTGTGTGTGTGTGTGTGTGTATGTGGCGGGGGGGACATTCACAGAAGGTGATCCTTAGAGGTACTGCAATCAGAATGCTTTTTGGGGGACATAGTTCTTTAGAATTCAGATGGTGATAGCATTTTCTTTATAGCCAGAGGACTTGTGCTTTTATTTTCTTTTTCAACTGTGTAATTTAGGCTTTATGGGCAGTCTTAGTTGTTGAAAATGAGAAATAATTTTCCTTACCTAATTTGAAAAATAAAACCTTGGTTTCCAAAGTGCTGTGTAATATAAGATGTTAGATTGCAGATTTCCTTTCTTCCACCCATTTAAAAAGAGTACCCTTACATATTCAGAAGCTAATTTTGTGAATACCGTTTTACCCATTTTGTGATAAATAGATTACGTTGTCAAAGCTGATACAAAAACAGAATTTTAATGAAAAAGAATCTAATGATGACATTAAATAGAAGACTTAGGGTTAAAACTCATTCATGATACCCCTGTGCTAAAATGATGCTTGTCATTTTTGCATGGTTCCTTACTCTTGAAAACACATTTTTACACTGAAGCAATCACAATATATATTATTTTGAAATCTGTTTTTATTTGACATAAATAGATTGCTCCACATTTCTATATTATCTTTAAAAAGATTATATTTATCTTATATTTCACTGATATATCTTTATTTAAAATTTCTGTTTGATTATTTACATTATTTTAGATACTGGAAATAACTGTATTGAACATTTTTCTTTCTTTATCTTTTTGCTTTTGGATGAATTATTTTAGTTTAGGTTCCTTGAAGTGAATTATTTGAGTTAAAAGATTAGTGTATCTCTATGGTTCTTGCTAAATTGCTTTGTAAAAGGGTGATACCCATTGATAAGAACAAAATGTGTGTGCCAGTTTCCCCACAGATTTGCTCCTATTTTTTTTTTTTTGATGTGTATTCTTTCTTTTTTTTTTTTTTTAATTTTTTATTTATTTTCAGCGTAACAGTATTCATTGTTTTTAGATTTGCTCCTATTGATGAGAGTTCACTGGTGATAATGTCACTGGTGATATTTAAATGAAATAGTGCTATCATTATGATATGAAACAGTGTCTCACTGTTGCATTTAATTTGCATTTCTTTGGTTTTCAGAGAAGATGAATATTTTCTATGCATATCCTTAGGATTAGTGTTTATTCTTAGGTGAGTCATTTGTTTCCTACACCTCTACTGTGAGGTGTTTAATGTCACAAAAGAAGACCTTCATTTCTGCATGGAAGTACAAAAAAATAGAAGTAAATATAGTAAGAGCACATGTGCGTTGGCACTAGCTCTTCACTTGAAGCGATGCAGTGTTTACCCATTGGCATGGCATCACTTGTGACATCTGAAAAGTGATTTGCTTTCCAATTTTGTTTGGTCTGTCCCAGAAATGTGCATAAGTAAGAGTTATGATTTCAGTCTTCCTTTGATCAATTTTTGCATTGATTTTGTAGACTGTATCCCTGACATGATCTCCCTTCTTAGAAATGTGGGCCCTCTTTAACAGGGGTTTCAGGCAGGAGTTGGGAAGGCTGAATCCAAACATGACCACATTATTGGCAGAAGAACACTGAGCATGTGTCCTCTAGGTCAGTGCGCCCACAGTGTCATCTTCTTACAGGAATGATGACACCATACCCTGAGGCACTGGCAATCTCCCGAGTGCTCATGAACGGTCTGCAGACAGTCTTGTTATTTTGAAGTTTTTACCATTGAAATTGTTAAACTTACATACAAAAGTAGAGAATAGTATTATGGATCCCCATGTATCCATCATTCAGCTTCACTAATTATCAATTTATGGTGACATTATTATTTATAATAATAGTAATACTTAATGTGATTAGGGCTGTGCCCTTCATTTTCTGTGGCAGAGCTAAAATTGTGACTTACTGTCTTTATATTTTCCATTTCACTTGACGTAGTAGCTGGCAAATAACAGTTGTTCGGTAAATATTAAAAGAATTCACTTGTTTTTCTATTCTTCCATTCATCAAACATGGAGTACTTCTTATGTGCACCGTGCTACATTCTGGGATATAAAATTGAATAAGCAAACCTTGGTCCATGTTTTACAAGATGGAAATGGTCTTTCAAAGATACTTACTGTCCCATATTTTTATATTTCTTTTTTAATAAAGAAAACGGATTTCTGCAGGGTTGACAGAAGTGCAGTGAATTCTGATGAAAGGACTATCTATATCATAGTTACTCCTAAGTCTGTTTATGGCAAGCTATTTATGTCAAAGGTGATGTGTCTTGATTAACATTTGTCTGAATACTTGCAGTGTTTAAAACTTGTGAGCAATTCAGTTTTTACATTTCATCGCTTTCAAAGGAGAGTGGAATGGAAGAGTCTATGTATGTGACTGGTTGTGGTTGGTCTTATGAGAGAATATCTGTGTATCTGTAGTTAGGGATATTTTTTGTGATCTCGGAGGGACTGAAAATAGGAGGCTAGTCTAGGGTAGAGGAGTAAAGTGGTGAGATTTGCCTTTTTGGAGATTTTAGTCCTTGTTGTTAAAAACAACTGGAAAACATCATGTGTGATTTTCTGAATTACCGCAATCTTAGCTTAGATATTTTTCATAAAGTAACGCAAAGTACTTCACAGCTGATTTGTATAGCCCTGGTTAACTTGAGCCTAAACCACCAGGAAGCATTTTTTTTTAAATCAAGCCTTCTAAAACTAGATTGTACGATCCCCAAATATCCCCAATCTAATAACTGGAAAGTATATTACGTGAAATTCAGAATTTTTTAAAGATTTTATTTATTTATTTGAGAGAGAGAGAGAGAGAGAGAATGAAAGAAAGAGCATAGAGGGGGATGGTCAGAGGGAGAAACAGACTCCCTGCCAAGCAGGGAGCCCGATGTGGGCACTCCAGGATCATGACCTGAGCCAAAGGCGGTGGCTTAACCAACTGAGCCACCCAGGCCCTCTGAAATTCAGAATTTCTTAATATTGCTCTGGACTATAGTAAGTTGAGGAAGATAATTTTTTTTAAGTAGAGTTCTTTTGATTAAGGTTTTTATGCAGTACTCTCCATTCAAGTCAATCTAGACTGCGTAAAGCAGTTTAGAGGAGAGTCAGAGCATTTCCTAGGCGCTCTCCCGCACTTTTGAGTGTACAATTTAGAAAGTGGACATGACATGGGTATGTGCAGCTGTGTTGGAGGACCTGCTTTATTCTGCTCCAGCAGTTCTCACATTTCCTGGTCTCGGGACACTTGCATACTCTTAAAATAATTGAGGACTGTAAGAGCTTTTGTTTATATGGCCTGTGTTAATATTTACTGTTAGAAATTAAAACTCAGGAACTTTTAAAGCATTTACATATTTGTTTAAAAATAGCAATAAACCCAGTATGTGATTACAAAAATAACATTTTTCCTTGAAAAGTAACTATGTATTTCAAAACAAAGAAAAATTAGTCAGAGGAGTGGCATCATTTTATAATTTTGCAAATCTGTATAATGTCTAGTTTGGTAGAAGACATCTGGATTCTTATATCCTCTTGAGAGTCCAGTCTGTCGTGATGTGTGGTTTTGGTTGAAGTATAGGAAGAAAATCCATTTTCACACAAATACATAGTTAGAAAAGGAAATATTTCAGGACTTTTTTTTTTCAGATAGTTGTATATATTCTTCTTTGATTCTACACCAGTATTATCTAAGTGGCATTTTCATAAATATTATTTTAATATGAAAATCTGAAACCTAATCAGTGAACTTTCCATACTGTCACATGAAAGTCTGTTGGTTTGTGTTGTACTTGGAATAGATATTTTACTGATGCATGACATAATGCTTTGGTCATTTGTGAAATGTTAGTTTCCTGGGTTTTACAGATCTTCCAAATATTGATGCATTTCATTGTACATTATCAAAAATCACATTTTGGGACGCCTGGGTGGCTCAGTTGGTAAAGCAGCTGCCTTCGGCTCAGGTCATGATCCCGGCGTCCTGGGATCGAGTCCCACATCGGGCTCCTTGCTCGGCAGGGAGCCTGCTTCTCCCTCTGCCTGCCACTCTGTCTGCTTGTGCTCACTCTCGCTCCTCTCTCTCTCTCTCTGACAAATAAATAAATAAATAAATCTTTAAAAAAAAATCACATTTTAAAGTATTCCTACCTGTATCATCAGAAAAGTCTTTAAGTATTGAGAAGCCGTCAAGCTCACACACATGCAAACAAGTTTTCCACAATTCTAATTTGTGCTTGAAAGGTTGAATTTTATCATAGGCGGGATGTACTGCATTTGTTATTCTTGAAGTTGCAGGCTCACTCTGTTCTTTTTTGAGAAATTGCCATTGAGGCACCTGGGTGGCTTAGTTGGTTTAGCGTCTGCCTTCAGCTGGGGTCATGATCTCAGGTTCCTGGGATGGAGCCCCATGTCAGGCTCCCTGCTCAGTGGGGAGTCTGGTTCTCCCTCTCCCTCTGCCCCTCCCCCTTGCTCGTGCTCTCTCTCTCTCTCTCAAAAATGAGTAAATAAAATCTTTTAAAAAGAAAAAAAATTATCTGCCAGAAACTCACGTTTGAATAGCAGTAGCTGGCCTATCATGCTTGCAAGGAAGAATTATGTTCTGTGAACAAGGCAGCTAGTTTAGTTTGTAACTCGAAACATTTGCACAAGTGCTTTTTCTCGAGCAAACTTCATTCTTCAGTATGCAGTAGACATGTCTTGTGTGTACTTATTTCATCCCACAAAATACTAGCCTTTTCTGTTCAGGGTCAGGAGCTTAAAAGACTAATCTTTGCTCTTCCATGAAGGGCATTCTTTAGTGAAATTGGCGTGCGCGTGCGTGTGTGTGTGTGTGTGTCTCTCTCTCTCTCTCTCTCTCTCTCTCTGAGTGTGTGGTGGTGAAGAATACAAGTGGTAGTATAGTTCGGTGTGGCTGCCCTGATTCATGTTTATGAGACGTGAGAACTTTTACCTACCATTGTTTCTGCATCACCAGTGCAAACTGTATTGTCAGGATGATAATTTTGACCTCTTGACTCCCTGAAAGGCTATCTGGAACCCTAAGGGTTCTGCAGACCACATTGAGGTGATCTAGTCATGCGGGGCACCCTGCCCCCTGCTGTTCTTCTTGTCTTTTGAAACCAGCCACGAGGCTAATATCTCTCTCCTACCCTTCGTGCATACTGAGTTCCAGTCTGATGGACTGTATTTTGGTTACCTCTTTCTTAACTTTTGCTTTTATCACTACCCAGAATGTTCTTGCTCCTGTCACCTTTTCTTAAAATCCTCTTTTTCTTCACATGCCAGCTCAAGTTTTTTACTTCTGTGATTTCTGCTCTCAGATGGAAGTGATCTTTGCCTCTCTAAACTCTCTCCCTAATACTGTTCACATGTCCCTTATGGCACATGTGGCTTATTTTAGAGATTTTATTTGCAGAATGAGGAATTGTCTACTAATAGCAGATGACTTAGGACCAGTGACTGTCTTACTCATCTCACAATACTTTACAGTGCTTGAACGTAGTGAATTATTGCAGAGTGAGCGAAATAATTCTGCCAACATTTGGTTGTTGCTGTTTGCCAGGAATTGTTCTGAGCACTGAGTACTGCAAGCCAGGCTAATATGTCCCTGCGCTCGTGGGGCTTACTTTCTCTTAGAAACTCATTCTTTCTGCCTTTATAGAACTTAAATTAACAGTGCGAATAAATCCACCAATTTCTTGTACCTTTGAGATTTATTTAGGCTAGAGGAGCCTTTGAGAAAGAGATCATTAAGTCAGAGTAGCCTATCTACATCAGTCCTTACTAACCACTTAATTCAGTGAGGGAATTGCAGGCATTAAGAGAAACTGAAGACTTCATAGAAAACTGAATTTCTATAGTCTGAATTTTTTTATATGCAAGTATTACATGCCATGGCCCATAAACTTCTATTTCTTTTTTGCCAGAGTTGCATCTAGTTATATTAGTTAGTAAATGAAGGAGGGAGGAGCCTTGAGGATGGAATGTCTAAAGATTGTGGCACTGTTTTCTATATATAGCTTTTGTCCTTTTTATGTTTATGTGTCAGATAGGATTCTAGGAAAGATGTGTTTAGTGTATATCTGTCTGAGAAGGGTTTTATTTTAATGTTTGGGGCTTTTGGTTTCCTCATTTTCTCTTTTAGGCATTGACAAAGGATCCCCAGGATTATCCTGATAAAAAAAGCCTACCTCATGTACATGTTGCCCTCTGGATGAATTCTCAAGGAGGCAGAAAGGTGAAAGCTGGAGATACTGTGTCGTATGTCATCTGTCAGGTAAACCATAGCAATTAATAAGACTCCTGGACCCCATAACCCCAAGTAAAACTCAGATCACCACAGTGTCTTACTTAATGGTCTTCCAAATAATTGATGTTGTAAAGAGATGGGTTAGTCTGGTTGGTTTTATAACATTTGAAGCATTAGAGGTATGGTATATTTTACTAAAATTTTCATAAAACCTTTAAGACTGGTGTCCTGGTTCACTGAAATTGTTTTGGTGAGACAGATGCATAACAGTAGGTACTGTTTCAACCCTTAATTCACTTAAGTGAAAAATGTTTGTAAATTTGGTCATATGTCCAGCAGTAGTCCATTATCATTCCTTTTGCCACAGATTCCATTATGAATACTTAAAATAAGAGAGTAAATACATTTTCCCTAGCTTATGTTCTAAGAGTTACTTAAGAAAAATGTGAAGTGCTTGTTAATATGGAGAAAGGTACGAGACCCCCAAAAACATGCCTTAGGAAGAAAACACAAATGATCTCACCGGTTTGTTTGTTGTATTTTGAGTGGAGGGGGGCCTAGAACCCACCTCCTTGCCTTCTCCCTCTTCCGTGTGGCACCTCTGAGGAACCTCTACCCTTTCTGGAACACAGGTTTAAACCACTAACCAGTTTCTTTGGAGAGTAGCATGCCTGTGACAGGGATGAGGAGAGAGGGTAGGACACAAGAGCAGTTTTTTTCTTTGAAAGCACTTAACTCCATTGGAACAAAGGAGAAGTCTCATCTCTTCCTTTTGGGAAAAAAAAAGTCACAGCCTCTATCCAAATTCTTTAAAATTACTGTGGTGTGGTATACTTACCAAAAGGCATAATTCATCTGTGTAATAACTTTCTTTTTAATTAATTAATTATTGCATTTTGTTATTACTGTAAAAAAATTAGATAAGCCTTAAATTTCATTGCATTATGATTGATCTTTTTCAAACTACAATCAATGTGTTTTTAAATCGTAGTCTTTTCAGGATTTAAAAAATTATCTGCTAATATCTGCTCAGTACTGTGGGTGATGTACATAACAAATGATTTAAGTACATGGACAGGAATCAGCACTTGACTCTGTCTCCCTCCTAGGGTTACCCTTGATTAAGAACTGTTACAGAAAGCCAATTCCTGCAGGAAAATATTTCCATAAATGTCTGACTCGCTCAAGCCCTTAATGTGCTTTGCATATTGCCTCTGACAAGTCTCATCTCAAAAAAACAATTTTCATATTATGCAAATAAAGATTTTGGTAAATAGGCTAGCTTTTTTTTTCACTTATGACTTCACATACATGGAAAAGCTCTCAGATTATTAATGACAGGAGCAGATGGCAATATAGCTTTGAAAAATTAAATAGGTTCCGTGAAATAACATCTAATAATGAAATCCAGTCACAATTATGTTTTGGCTAAATCTGGAATGGAGATCTATGGTAGTGTGATCGATAGATTTAAAAGTCAAGGTTATGTTCCTTGATGTCTAGATACTAGGTATTATGATCTCTTTTTCCCAGGGCTTATTGAGCTAGTAAAGCTCAAAAATTGCTGATGCTGATACAGTACAATAAATCCAATTTGATGTGTTTTCAACATTTTCCCCATCCACTGGTGCTGGGCCTTAACTTTCTTGCTTTTTAAAACTATAGTTCATGTTTCTTTTTGTTTATGCTTCTCATCGTATACCAAGAAAAGCTGTGGGACTTTTTTTTTTAAAGATTTTATTTATTTATTTATCTCACAGAGAAAGTGAGATCCCAAGTAGGCAGAGAGTCAGGCAGAGTAGGGTGGGGGGGTGGTGGGAGGTGAGAAGCAGGCTCCCCGCTGAGCAGAGAGCCCGGTGGGGCTCAATCCCCAGACCCTGAGATCATGACCTGAACTGAAGGCAGAGGCTTAACCCACTGGGCCATCCAGGTGCCCTGAAAAGCTGTAGGACTTTAATTTGCCTCTGTCCCCTAACAGTGGGCCAGGCCCACTTTGAGCACATTTGTGAGCCAAATCTCCCTACCTCTTTTGCTTTTAAGTGCCCAAATTATTCTGTTTCTTAACACAGCCATATTTTTAGAATTTTTTTTTTGAAAATGTATGATGATACACTTTGAAAAGAACAATACTGCTCTAAGCAAAGGTGCCCTCCACAAATAGTCTGTTTCCTAGACAGGTTCTGTTTTGTTTGAAATTTATATTTAGACTGTAGTACTCTAGTGATAATTTATTCTGACTCTACATTCAGATGAGTTCAGAGAGTAATGTTTTTGGTGTCAGATTTACATTGTAGTCCATCAACTTGTAAAACCTATGTGATTTGCTGAGATCAACTTCCACTTGTTGGTTAAGTTTTAAACCTCAATTATTAAGGGGCGCCTGGGTGGCTCAGTGGGTTAAACCTCAATTATTAGTAACTTTCATTAGACATAATTAGCATAAGGTGTGCCTTTAGCATAATTGTTTTAAGGGGCCACTTGTCACTCATTAACTTTTTTCCATTAGTTTCCTACTAAAGATGACGACATAGTTTTGCAGTCAAATGCTCTACCACTGAGCTATACCCCCAACGACATAGTTTTGAATGAATTGACTGCACCTGGTTGTCTCTGTGAAGTATGTACTTTGTGAAGTTCACAAATTAACTACATAGTCTCTTCAAGGAAGACCAACATTGCTTCTTAATCTGAATTTAAAGGTGTACACCATGTGTTATTGCATATACCATCGGATCTTGCTAGGTTTGAGAATTAGGTCTGTGAGAGATATATGTTATGTCATGGCCTAGATGTTTTTCCAACATAGCACAGCAAAACCTGTCTTACCAATTCTTTTGACTTTAGTCATGTTTGGGTTCAGATTTTTTAAATACAATAAGAAATATGTTTGGGTCAGTGTTAAAACTGGTCCTTCATGTGGTTATTTAAAATAAAAACTTTCTTAACTGAGGATATGCTTAGAAATTTTCAACTGCTTTTTAAAAAAACTTACTGTGAGAACATCGTCTAATGATATATTGGAAAGTAACTCACATGCTTTTAAAAAAATTTGGCTGTAGAAATTTGATTTTCTTCAAAGATATTATTTATTTATTTGGGAGAGAGTGAGTGAGGAAGCACAAGTTGGAGAGAGGGGCAAAGGGAGGGAAAAGCAGACTCCCCGCTTAGCGGGGAACCTGACGGGGAACTCGATCCCAGGACCCTGAGATCATGACCTGAGTCAAAAGGCAGACACTTAACTGAGTGAGCCACCCAGGTGCCCCTGTATAAATTTGATTTTATTCACCATTACAAAATGGTAAACTTAACATTGCTATATAATCTTTATTTTGGGGGGGGTGTCAGAGAGAGAATCTCAAGCAGCCTGTGTACCTAGCACAGAGCACAATGCGGGGCTCGATCTCCTGACCCCGAGATCATGACCTAAGTTGAAATCAAGGTTCAAATGCTCAACTGACTGAGCTAGCCAGGCATCCCTCAGTGTTGCTAGGACAGACCAGTTAAAAAAAAAAAAAACAGTCCTGTAAATTGATCAGGTTTCAGGCGTTAGTTAATGAAGTCAGTCTGAATATAGTTGAAGTGTGTAAAGACACTGCCCAGTGATTTTTCACCCTCTTTTTGTCATTGACTGTCATCTTACTCCCATCTAATAATTCAGACTTCGCAGAGGGCAACAATTAAAGGTGATGAATTCTACCTAATTTCTTTTACTGTGTTGTGAACTCATGAAATAATTATTTGACAAGTCTTTTAATCCACGGTTTGCTTTCTAAGTATTTCATTATATCCTAGACTATGTAGGACTTAGTTGATAAACATCCCAGTTGGCTTCCATCAAGACCCTTGCCAGAGAAGGAGGTCCCTGCCTCCAGTCTGAAGATAGCAGTGTGCAAGTAGCCTCTGCTTTGGGCTGGGTGCTGAGCTGAGAAGGGGCCGATTGTAGCAAGAATGAAAGAATAGGGTTTTCATGCTATCCGTTTTGCAGAGCAGCTTAGCACTGTGAATAGTCAAAATTGACTAGTCTGAATATTAAGTTCTGTTGTTGTAGAGAAAGAAGGGTGGAGTGAGTTGTCAGATGTTGGCCCAGTAGTGTGATAACTTTTTTTTGAATCACAGATGATGGTGACCTCACCCACAGGGCTGTATATGGACCAGTTACATAGAATTACACAACTTTTATTAAGAGGAAGCCTTTGAAAAGATCCTCTTCAACCCATCTTCCTTTCCTTTCCTTGAGGAGAACCGTGTAAACAGTGCAAAATGGCATATCCTTCATTCCACTGGCCAAATATTTTGCTTCTAGAGCATTACCACTCCACCAAGATGGCTCATTAATTTTATTCCTATCTATTATATCTTGTATATAAGTTACTACTCTGTGGGTTTCATTCCCTTTCTTTCCCCTTGCTCATTTGCTTCTCAATACATAAAGCTCTCATAAAAAATATGACCCCTGGGCCCTTTAAGATGAGATTATGACTAGAATTCTTGCATGAAGGGATTGTATTAAAAGGACCACCCATGTTTTTTCTCATCATTCCTAAAAGACCTTTCTGACTAGACTAGTAGTTAGCAAGTCTTTCAGTGTGCTTCTGTGATATGGCAGGTGGAATTATTTAATCTAGTCATGCCATCTTGTTGGTTTCATGTTTCAGCACAAAGTAGAACGCAACACCTGCTGGATTTACATTCTTGCACAGCGGGTGACGTGTTTTCCTTGACCTTCCTACTCTTAGATACATATGAAGTGTTCACCAATCGGTCAAAAGGACTTTTTGGTGTTTGGAATGAATATATAAAATTTGAATCATTGTCCCTCTTTTGGGGCAAGTATGTTTATAGCGTGATTGAATTTCCTACAGCTTTACCTGTACTATGCCCTTTTGTAGGATGGGTCAAACCTCACCGCAGGTCAGAGGGCCTATGCACCTGAGCAGCTACAGAAACAGGACAATTTAACTATTGACACCCAGTACTACCTGGCTCAGCAGATCCACCCAGTCGTGGCTCGGATCTGTGAGCCAATAGATGGAATTGATGCTGTCCTCATTGCAACATGGTTAGGTAAGTGCCGCCCCTCACATAGGCTTTTAGCCAGCTTTGCCAGCACTCATAGTCTTCCCTCATCTGTTGTGAGCCTTGTTTATGGGTGTGGTGTGTGTTGAGCAATTCTTTGTTTATAGTTGGGCATTTATTTTTGTGGTTGGTTGGTTAATGTCTACCTCTCTTCATAGACTGTGGACCCTGTATGCTTCCTACCTCTATAGCCGTGTGCCTGCCCCACAGTAGGCACTCAGTCAGTAAATGCCAAGGGAAGAAAGGGAAGGCAAGAGAAGGAATGAAGACATTTTAGGCACAGTTACAGGGGCTGAGCTTACATTGTTGTGGCTTTAATTGGTGAACTTCCATTAATAAGGAGATTGATGGTATTGTGATGGTTGGTTTATCTTGTCTCTGTCTCTAAATGTATTTTTGTATAAAGTGAGAATACACAGCTTTTTTAACATTAAAAAGTTTAATTTTTAGTATTCGTTTCCCTGTAAGTATCCTACTCTTGCTTTATTTTAAATTCTTTGAAAACTAGACATGCTGTTACCTTCCAGGAATTAGCTGATTCCTAATTTCTCATCATCCCAAGAGGTGCTGGTCAACTCTAAAACCTCAGCATTTTTTAACTTTTTGCTATGGCACCAGATAGTTATCTCATGCTTAGAAATGTATTTCATTACTTGCTCTGGTTTCATTTCTGGATGACCAGCATGTTAAGAGTTACATTGATTTAAGATGTCTACTCTATCCCATTGTAGGCAAAGATGAATATTTTTAGAATACTGCCTAATAAAGTCCTTAGATGGTACCTCACTTCCTGTAAGTAAAGTCCAAATGCCACTGACATCTCACAGTCTTTAACTCTGGCAGTTGCAAACTCTGACTTTGGAACTCAAACCTGTATTTCTAGCCTTCTTTCTTAATCAGTGTACTTAGGGATCCCCTAAATAAGTCATTGCTCATTCTGTCCCTGCTTCATGGAAAATTCTCCCCCTCTTCTCATTAAAATGTCTGGCTTAGACATGGGCTTTGACATCATAGGGACTTGGGCTTATATGCTGGTTCTACTATTCACAAGCTCTGTGGCTTTTGCAAACCTCTAAACCTTGATCTAAGCCTTGGTTTCTGGGATTGTAAACTGCAGTTGCTCTGCGGGAGCAGTAGAATGATGCATGTGCAGTGCTCGGCGCAGGCCTGGAGCAGAAAGATTACTCAGTCTGTGTTGTTAGCAGCTACTTTCCACTCTCTTGCCAGGCTTCTGCATACGTGTGTCCACACTTCTCCAGTCCATTCGATTTGTACATAGTTTCATTGAAAAGAATGAAATCTTGCCATTTGCAACGACATGGATGGAGCTAGAGTGTATTATGCTAAGCGAAGTAAGTCAGAGAAAGACCAATACCATATGATTCTACTCATGTGGAATTTAAGAAACAAAACAGATGAACATATGGGAAGAGGAGGAAAAAAAGAGGGAAGCAAACCGTAATAGATTTGTAGTGATAGAGAACTGAGGGTCGATGGACGGAGGTAGGTGGGGAATGGGCTAGATGGGTGATGGGTATTAAGGAGGACACTTGTGTTGAGCACTGGGTGTTGTATGTAAGCGATGAATCACTGAATTCTACTCCTGAAACCAATATGACACTATATGTTAACTAACTAGAATTTGGAAAAAAAAATTGAAAAGGAAACATTTATACGTAGTTAGTGCTCGCTATGCATGTTTGGACTGGGATTGGACACATGAATAAGACACATGTTTGCCATCCTGCCCCTGCTGAGTATTTTTCTGAGCTCCTGCCTGTCAGCCCTGACTCCCCTACCCCCACCATTGTCTGCTCTGGAAGTGGAAACTCATTTTTGATATTTGCCTAAGCAAAACTTAATGAGGAAGATAAAATCTGCTATCCAAATCGTCCTAAAATGTGTTCTCCAAGTTGAGTTGTATTTGATGATGTTTATACATCCTCAGCTGGGAGGAGGGGAGTGTAAATGCTCAATACTTCTTAGCTTCCTCCTTTTTTCTTGCCCCTGTGTTGGGTGCTTACTCTGTGGGATACTGTAATAAGTACTTTGCATATGTTATCTAATTTAATCTTTGCACCAGCCTTCTATTCGTTCCATTTTATAGGGAAGGAAGCCGAGGCTTAGAAAGATCGTTAACTGGGGCGCCTGGGTGGCTCAGTGGGTTAAGCCTCTGCCTTCGGCTCAGGTCATGATCTCAGGGTCCTGGGATCGAGCCCCGCATCAGGCTCTCTGCTCAGCAGGGAGCCTGCTTCCCCCTCTCTCTCTGCCTCTCTGCCTACTTGTGGTCTCTGTCTGTCAAATAAATTTTAAAAAAAAATCTTTAAAAAAAAAAAAAGAAAGAAAGATCGCTAACTTGGTCTTGTTGCGTAGCTCATAGGTGGCTGGCTGTGGTCAGATGGAGACTCAGCTGTCTGTGACTCCACATCTTGTGCTCCTCACCACTATGCTGAACACGCTACTTCCTGTTCTTCGCTCGGGGAGCCTCTAACAGAGGTCCCCAAGCAGGCGCGGATGTGAAGTAGCGGGAGCTTCATTTTCTTTGCTATATTCCCTCTTCTCCCCACTGCACCCCCTGGACCAGTAGCCACTGCCTCCCTGGCCCCCAGCATAAGCACCAAAACCCCCTGAGTGGAGCCATTTCTTTAAAGAATACATCTCCCCAGTTTTTCTGTTTGCATCACCAAGAACCTGGCCTAAAGGCTGAGTGCTGCCCTTCACTTCCTTGGTTTAAAATTTCCCAGTGGCCCAGCGCTGAGTGGGAGTAGACGGAATAAGCGCCATCTCACGAGGGACATGTCAAAGTAAGAGCAC
This sequence comes from Martes martes, assembly GCF_963455335.1. Taxonomy (NCBI): domain Eukaryota; kingdom Metazoa; phylum Chordata; class Mammalia; order Carnivora; family Mustelidae; genus Martes; species Martes martes. The sequence continues at coordinate 19,123,274 of NC_137897.1, forward strand.
AGCCTTGTGTCTGAGGCAAAGAGCAGTCGAGTGAAGGGTGGTGGAGGCTGCCCAGGGGTAGTCTGATGCCTGCTCAACACTGGTCACAGAGGGGACCACACTGATTCTGTTGGTTCTAGAGTCAGATTTAAGATAACTACAAATTAAACAGTGGGCAGATTTTGACTTGCTTAAGGACAAACTTTATCCTAATTGCAGCTGCCTTATAGAACCAGTTTTCAAAAATGATTTTCAAAGCTGGTAGCCTCATGAGGCCTGTCTTCAGAGGGTTCATGTTATTACTGACCAGTCTCAGTCCACAGTGGGAGCCGTCCATGCTTGTGCACAGTCTTGCCCAGTCCCCCTCTGCCACCGCCCCTTCCCCCCTGCCCCGACCTGTAGGCTCTTGATGCCAGGTAGCCAGTCAGAGCTCCTGAAAGAATCTGTGTCTTCAGCTCTCAAGCAGTTACGGTTACACACCTTTTTATCTTTTTCTGATTTTTATCTTTTGCCACTTGATAGCAGTTCTTACATTGAGGACCTGTGAAGTTGTCTTCACTGTGCCGTCCCCCTCCTCCCCCATTCGGCCACTTCTCCTGCTGCACCTCCTGCCATCACCAGCAGTATCCACCCATCTACCGGCAAAATCCTGGAGTCCTTTATCTCTCCCTTTTTTCCCATACGAGGTCCACGTTAGTGGATTGCAGGACAGCAAATGCCAGTTACCATAAAGATCTGTAGAAAGCATGGAAGGTCTCCAGGCAGTTCTTTGCAGGCATTTGCTCCCTACCCTGTGCCAGAGCCACATTGTGATCTGCATCCTTTATTCCTCTGCCCCAAGTCAAAAACCGTGGTGGCTGTTCTTCACTAGAGGATTTGAGGCCCCTGTTACCAGCTCTCACTTAGCCTGTGGTTTTAGAGAGAAGGAGGGAGGAGGTGGGAAAGTGGTGGGGAAGTAAGGGGAGTGTTAGGGGGTACATGGTTTCTAAGAGGTGCAAGCTGTAGGCATAAAATTACTGTAATTTGTTTTTAAAATTCTAAATCTGTTTTCTTTATATAAAAAAAAACTGCAGTTAGTGAACTGACACTGTTAAATAAGTTGAAGTGTACAAATGTATACATAAAATACAAGCCCTCCAACTGCCTAATCACAGACATAAAATAATTCTCTTGCTTTTAATGTAGTTTTTATCTTTGACTAATGAAATGTATTACAGTGTTGAAACTTCAGTGAAGTTTGATACTTTGTCCTTTTAGTCAGTACAAAGAAATCAGGAATAATGGCATAATTTCATTTAGGAAAATTATTAAGTTCATGATTTTTTATTTTTAAGACTCTTTTGTGGAGAACAAGTATATTTTTCAACTACCTTTTTCTTTTTCTATTGCTTTTATACTGCTTTCCTTGAAATGAAAGGCAAGCATCAAGTGTTGGTTTTATCCTGTGGCTTCACTTTGGAAATTCTCTGACTATTTTTCTCCCTATCAAGACACCTCCTGAAGTCTGTCTGGTGGCATGTTGCACGGCCAGGTGTTCTGTATGGGAAGGCCATTTTAGTGAAAAGGAGAGAGGATAGTCTATTAAATAAGTGAATGAATAAGTGTGTTGAATTGAAGGAGAATAATTTGTTCTCTCTAATAACTAATGGTCCTCATTATCCCACAGTAAAATGTGTATCATTTTTCTGAAACCCATGTAAGATTATTGCTGTTGGGCTTAAATAAAGCAAAATTTTACTCTTTTCCATCTGTGAATGGAAAAAAATATAGTATTACTCTTCTTACACAATAGCCCAATGGGGAATGTGGCCACTAAAACTTGGAACTCTTAGCTTTTGTTCTCCAGATCGTAGGTTTTTTTCTCCTCTCTTGTTCTAGTGAAAGCTCTTTATCGTCTGTGGAGGAAATATTCACAGTATGCTTCAGCATCCAAATAGTCTTCTGTACCTGGCAAAACAGGCCAGTGATAAGGATAGTCTAAAGTTCATCCTTGAATTTCATCTTTTAATAAATTTATATTTCATGCATAACAGTACTTAGAATTACATAATTCATCCAATGAACAGTGATTTGTATAATAGCTGTCAAGTACATTTCTTCATGGTCACTGGTAGATTGCAGGCACTTGGCTACCTGGGCAGTTTTCTCACTGGTCCTGAGAAACTGGATTTTGGGAGAACATGAGAATTTAGAATTTAATCTCTGAAAGTAGGGTTTAACACATGACAGCATGGTTAACCCAGGGTCTTCCTGGATTAAATTGGAAAGTAAAGATTCCCTTTTTAAAAAATGGTCCCATACCACACGGGTTACAGAAGGCATTTTTTTTGTCAATAGACAGGGTCCAGTAATATCCAAGAAATAAGTGCAACAGCAGGCCAAGCAGTACTGGAGGTGCTTTTAGCAGGCCCAGGGAGACAGACCTACAAAAGATGCTGGGGGGAGGGTGGGTAAGACACAGGTGGTTGGGAATAGGGTGATAGCACCCGCGCAGGCCTCAGGTATTTCTTTGTGATAAGACTCTCGCCTTTTTCACAGTTAAGCTCTTAGAAGAATGTACACACATGACCATCATTTGCAAACCTTAAATATTTTCTATACCATAATTAATAAAATTTTAAAAGTAAGATCACACCAGATGCAAAACAGTATATTATCTTGTCAGATGATAAGAACCATCTCTTCTAGGATGGAGCGCCATTCCATTCACATCATCAAATGGATCACGCTCCCAGCCTACTTTTGCATTCATTGAATAGATTAATGTTGAAGACCTGCTGTGCTCAGCATCATAATGGGCGCTGTGAGGGAGATGAAGATGAGTAAGCCATGGCTCTTTCACTCAAATTACAGCCCAGTCCATTTAGTCGGTTTCACTGTTGTGGGGAGGTCTAGTGGACAGTACAGTTCATGTCCCAAAAGAGGTAAAATAGAGGATTTCAGGTACTCAGGGGAAGCAGAGACCACTTGTGGCTGGGGCCACCAGGGAAGAGTTTATGAAGGTGTTGGGATTTGGGGCATTATGGGAATGCACTTTGAAGAGGCCAGTGTGGACTTGGGAATGGTTGCCTGTTCCCACCTTTCATTAGTTCTTCTAGCCCATGGCTGAATGGCCGGGGCCCTGACTTCCACGCTGGTGACCCAGGCCATCTCAGCCACTCCATGTGGCACATGAGGGCCTGCAGTGACACTGCTCACCTAAGTCAGGCAAGAGACCCTGGAGACTTTCAGCCAAGCTGGGGCATGTTAAGGATAATCACTGGGACTAATACTGTCCTGGTTTTGTAACAGTTGGAATTTCCAGGAAAAAATGGGAATTTCTCTCATTTATAAGTTAGGTCAATTTTTAAAAAATTTTAACTTAATTGAGAAATAATTAACAAATATAATTAAATATATTCAAAGTGTACAAAGTGATGATTTTATATACATATACATTGTAGAATGATTACCAAGATCAAGAGCATTAATACATCTATCACCTCACATAGTTTCCATAGTTAACTTTTTTCACTATGGTGAGAATGCTTAAGGTGTACTCTCAGGAACTTTCAAGTATATGGTGTAGCACTAGTAACTATAGATCAAATTTATTAAAAGATTTTATTTATGTATTTGAGAGAGAGAGAGAGCATTTTGTGGGGGAGCAGAGGGAGAAGCAGACTCCGTTAAGCAAGGAGCCCAATAGGACTCAATCCCAGGACTCCAGGATCATGGCTTGAGCACTCAACCAGCTGAGCCACCCAGGTGCCCTGTAGATCAAGTTTTTTTTTTTTTGTTTTTTTTTTTAATTTTTTATTTATTTTCAGCGTAACAGTATTCATTGTTTTTTCACCACACCCAGTGCTCCATGCAATCTGTGCCCTCCCTAATACCCACCACCTGGTTCCCCTACCCTCCCACCCCGCCCCTTCAAAACCCTCAGGTTGTTTTTCAGAGTCCATAGTCTCTCATGGTTCACCTCCCCTTCCAATTTCCCTCAACTCCCTTCTCCTCTCCATCTACCCTTGTCCTCTATATTATTTGTTATGCTCCACCAATAAGTGAAACCATATGATACTTGACTTTCTCTGTTTGACTTATTTCACTCAGCATAATCTCTTCCAGTCCTGTCCATGTTGCTACAAAAGTTGGGTATTCGTCCTTTCTGATGGAGGCATAATACTCCATAGTGTATATGGACCACATCTTCCTTATCCATTCATCCGTTGAGGGGCATCTTGGTTCTTTCCACAGTTTGGCAACCGTGGCCATTGCTGCTATAAACATTGGGGTACAGATGGCCCTTCTTTTCACTACATCTGTATCTTTGGGGTAAATACCCAGCAGTGCAATTGCAGGGTCATAGGGAAGATCTATTTTTAATTTCCTGAGGAATCTCCACACTGTTCTCCAAAGTGGCTGCACCAGTTTGCATTCCCACCAACAGTGGAAGAGGGTTCCCCTTTCTCCACATCCTCTCCAACACACGTTGTTTCCTGTCTTGCTAATTTTGGCCATTCTAACTGGTGTAAGGTGGTATCTCAATGTGGTTTTGATTTGAATCTCCCTGATGGCTAGTGATGATGAACATTTTTTCATGTGTCTGGTAGCCATTTGTATGTCTTCATTGGAGAACAGGAATCCATCAGAATCCTCGAGGAGAACATAGGGAGTAACCTCTTTGATATCAGCCACAGCAACTTCTTTCAAGATATGTCTCCAAAGGCGAAGGAAACAAAGGCAAAGATGAACTTCTGGGACTTCATCAAGATAAAAAGCTTCTGCACAGCAAAAGAAACAGTCATCAAAACAAAGAGGCAACCCACGGAATGGGAGAAGATATTTGCAAATGACAGTACAGATAAAAGGTTGATATCCAGGATCTATAAAGAACTCCTCAAACTCAACACACACAAAACAGATAATCATATTAAAAAATGGGCAGAAGATATGAACAGACACTTCTCCAATGAAGACATACAAATGGCTAGATCAAGTTTTTTAAAAAGATGCATCATCGGGTGCCTGGGTGGCTCAGTGGGTTAAAAAGATGCATCATCTTAATTAAGTATACCAAAATGGCACTTACCAACACTGTGCAGCCTGTAGAAAAATGGGTAAGACATAATAAATGAAAATAGCTGAACACAGCATTGTATGCAGATTAAAACTATGTTAAATATATATGTATGAATAAGCCCAGAAAAGGTGAAGGTGGCGAATTATAGCTTCCTTCTTGAAAAAGTAATATTCTTATTAAAAATAAGACAGTTTTTACAAAATCGGAAGAAAAAATGGTTAAACAGTTACTAACTTCTAAAAAGATGTGTTGGGGTGCCTGGGTGGCTCAGTAGGTTAAGTGTCTGCTTTCAGCTTAGTTCACGATCCCAGGGTCTTGGGATACAGCCCCACATCGGGCTCCTTGCTCTGCAGGAAGCCTGCTTCTCCCTCTCCCTCTGCCTGCCTCTCTACCTACTTATGCTCTCTCTCTCTGTCTCTGTCAAATAAATAAATAAATAAAATCTTTAAAAAGAATAAAAAGATGTGTCTAGGGACTTCCAGCCTGGCTGCCCTCCCCCCGCCACATATTTACCAACGTGGCTGGGAAGAAGAGGACTTTGTTGTAAGAGCAGCAATCCTTGGTCTTTTATTTTGTGCTATTTTATTTTCCAAGTATTTTTTCAGCATACACTTACCATCCTCTCTCAGGTTTAAAATTCGGAACGAAAATACTTCCCAAGTTTTTTCCTGCCCAGAGGTATATATTTCATTAAGTTAAAGTTCACATTTAGAGCTACCATCAAGTGGTATATATACACAATGGAATACTGTGCAGCCATCAAAAAACTGAAATCTTGCCATTTGCAACGACATGGATGGAACTAGAGGGTATTATGCTAACCAAAATAAGTCAAGCAGAGAAACACAGTTATCATATGATCTCTCTGATATGAGCAATTTGAGAGGCAAGGCGGGGGGGTCGTTGGGGGTAGGGAGGGAAAAAAATGAAACAAGCTGGGACTGGGGAGCGAGACAAACCATAAGAGACTCTTAATCTCAGGAAACAAACTGCGGATTGCTGGGGGGCTTGGGGGTAGGGAGAGGGTGGCTGGGTGATGGACATTGCGGAGGGTATGTGCTATGGTGAGTGCTGTGAATTGTGTAAGCCTGATGATTCCAGACCTATACCCTGAAGCAAATAATACATTATATGTTAATTTTTAAAAGCCATTAAAAAAAAGCTATCATCAAGAGCATTAAAACAATTGTGTGAGGTCTTGAGGGTGTTGCACGTTAGGATTTTTTTCCCTGTCAACATTTTGGGAGTTGCCTTCTGAAGGACAGTAAAAATCTTGGGAGTTTATTTAACTTAAAGGTTTGGATATTATTTTTTTTAAATACTCAGAAGTTTTCCATTTGTGTTATGGAGAGGTTTATTTTTGCCATGAAAGGCAGTTTCAGGTGTCTGCCACTTGTATAGTCACTTGTTTATTTTGAAATTGGATCTACAGTATTCCTAAAATGTTTTATTAGGGAAAATTCTAAACGTGCAGTAGTAGAGAGAATTGCATAAGAAGTCCCCAGGTGCTCATGACCCAGCTTCAGCAGTCTGCAACTGTGGACAAATCGTATTCCTCTTTTCCACCTGCTCTGATTATTTTGAGGTGAAACCTAGATACCAAATAATTTTACCTGTAAATACTGCATTTTACAATTCTGAAAGACAAGGATTCTCCCCCCCCCTTTCCAGCATAACTACAGTATTTTCATCACTAGTAAAAAAAAAAATTACTTCATCTCATCAAATATCTAATAAGCGTTCATATTCTCTGGCTTTATTAAGGGTGCACTTCTTTTAAAAAGCTCTCTGTTTGGATTGGAATCTAATCTGCTTCCATATAATAGTTAATCTTCTCTTTTTAAATTCATCCTTCCAATTTACTTGTTAAGAAACGGGCTGTGGGGAGGTGGTGGTATCCTATACAATTTCCCTTATTCTGGAGTTTGCCGGTTGCATCCTACTGGTATGTTTTAACATGTTCCTCTCTCTCTTGTGAAGGGGTGGTTAGAGCTAATGACTTTACTGTATTTCAGTTCAGTTTCTTTTAGTTTTTGCTAATAATGCTTCCTGGGTGATGCTGTGCACATCTGTGAGGAGGTGCGTAACGTATGGCTAGAGTCAAACACGTTTGGACACAACCTCACAGGTATATCATAAATATTTAGCACTCATTTTCTCACTTTTTTCAATCTGAATTTTCTGGTGGTATGACATACATTTGGAAAAAGCACACAAAACCTAACTGAACAGCTTGAAAAATTTTCACAAAGTAAACACATACCAGTGTAGTCAGCCCTGAGCTCAAGAAACCTGTATCATTACTACATCCCCATAAACCCCCTCATGCCGCCTCCTAGAAACTGTCCTCTACTCACCCCAGAAAATTACAGGCCTGATTCCTGACATCGTAGGTGAGGTTTTCTTTCTTTTTTTTTTTTAAGATTTTGTTTATTTATTTGACAGACAGATCACAAGTAGGCAGAGAGGCAGGCAGAGAGAGAGGGGGAAGCAGGCTCCCTGCTGAGCAGAGAGCCCGATGCGGAGCTCGATCCCAGGACTCTGGGACCATGACCTGAGCCGAAGGCAGAGGCTTTAACCCACTGAGCCACCCAGGAGCCCCAGGTTTGTTTATTTTTTAGCATGATATAAATTGTGTCTTTGCTCTTTGTGTCTGACTACTTTCATTTGTGTTACATTTGTTAGATTCATCCAGTGGTTGTCCTTCATTTCTGTGTAGTATTTCACTGCGTGACTGTACCACACTTGATGACTGTCTAGTGTAGGTGCACCTGGGGGTTGTTTCCACATTTGTGTGATTAGGAATAGTGCTGTTTTGAGCATTCTTGCACCTGTCTTCTCTTGGACAGTTGCATGTATTTCTATTGGGTATATTGCATGTATTTCTATTGGGTATATTCTATTGGGAGAATTGCTGGGTCCCGGGGCACATGTGTGTTCAGCTTTAGTAGATACTCCTGACTTTCCAAAGTGGTTCAACTGATTTATACATTGTACTCCACATTCTTAGCAACCCTTGGTGTTTTGTGTAATCTTCCTTTAATGTGGTGTCAAAACGTTGGGATTTTAATTTGTATTTCTTTGATGACAAATGAAGTTGGACATCTGTTCACTTCCCTTCTTGGCCATTTGAGTATCTCCTTTTGTGATGTGCCTGGTGAAATCTTGGTGTACTTTTCTATTGGGTTGTCTTTTTCTTGTTGATTGGCAGGCATTCCTTAGATATTCTAAACATGCCTCCTTTGGATATGTGTATCACAAGCATCTTCTATTTGGCATTTTTTTTCAAGTATAATTTACATGCAACAAAATGCTGCTATCTTAAGAGTATCATACATTCTGTTTATCAAAACACAGAACTTTTGCATCACCCAGAGCATTCCTATTTTTTTCCTTCTCAGTCAGCATCCCCCTCACAAAAGAAATCACTCATCTTATGTCTCTGACCATAGGTTAGTTTTGCCTGTTCTGGAATTTTATATAAGTAATTTCCTACAGTGTGTGCTTTTATGTTCAGCTTCTTTCACTTAGCATGGTATTTGTGAGATTCGTCCACCTTGTGCCATTTATCCGCGGTCATTCTTTTTCTTTAGTGAGTAGTACTCCATGGGAGATTTTACCAGTTTATTGTCTTCATTTTCCTGTTGGGGGACATGTGGATTGTTTACAATTTCTGGTTATTATGAATAAAACTGCTAAGAAAACTCTGAAAACTCTTGTACAAGACTTTATATGGATGTAGCACTCACCTTTTAAAAATTTGTCAAGAATTTTTTCTTTAATCATACTACTCAGTTTGTATATTGTTCTCTAAGAAGTCCAGGCACATTAAAGCTTGGATTCATGCAAAATACAAATGATTTGTTTCCTAGAAGAAATTTTTAGAAAAAAAAATTCACAGTAATATTCTTTTACCTAGTATAGTAGCTTAAGTAATTATTACAAACAAGTGCTTGGGGATATCAGTTTCTCTCTTTGCTCATTTGGAATTTCATTCGAATGAATTTTTTCCCCTCTTCCCCACTTGTACGGACATATGTAATTGGCCTTACCATAGTTATTTGCATTTGCAGTAATAGAGATCTTGTCCTTTGAAAGAAAATTACTTGGTCCAATGCCTCAGCCTCTCAACTGAATGCCTTGAATTCAGAACAGTTTAAATAATCCTTGGAAATGGGGGCAGGTGAACATTCGAAGAACAGGCATAGCTTACAATATTATGAAGTACAATGGTAGAAAAATTAATTTTGCGCTACATGTCACATTGGAGGTATGTGTGCTAAATATCTGGTGATCTTAAGTAAAAAAACAGTACTGCTGAGCTCATCCACCCCAATGCCTATGATATTACTTTCTATAAATACTTCTTGAAACATGAGAGTTTTGATCTTGTTGCCAAAATAATGTGAGATCCTATAAATTTTCTAATTATAAATGACAGTATTTTAATCTCATTTCACTTTCTATCCCCCCCATCCCACCCCAGCCCCCCCCCCCCCCCGCCGCAAATGGTGTGACTGTATCCCTGCAAGTCACAGGATTGAATTAAAGCACACATCATTTCTGCTTACTGCAGGGAGAACCACGGCTCCTCTTCCCCCAGATAACTACCGTGAGACCCAAGTAGACTACTCTTTCCTTTATTCTGTACTGGACCAAATGAGTGAAGTTACCTGTCAAAGCCAGGCTAATAAAAATGGAAGTTCCTTTTCTCAAATAGGGAATAAAATTTGTTTCTTTAAGTGAGTTGTTCAGAGAAAGCTCTCAGAAGAAATAAGGAATTTGGAATTCAGTTTTGCGTGTCTTCCTCAAAAGATGAATATGATTACTGTATGGTGAGCAGTTTAATATTGATTACACAGTATATATGACACCTTTGATCATTAACATTTTGCTCTAATGTCTTTTCCAATAACAGTGTTTAATTTCGGAGGGATAATTATAAATGCAGTCCCATGTAGCCGCTCTATTTTGCACATTTTAAAATTTAGAATCTACCTCTAGGTGGCAGCACCAGATACTTTTTTTTCCTGTCCCACTCCGGCCTTAATGAGTTATGGTATAAACAGCAAAACTTTTAAGTTCTCCCGAAACTTTGAAATAAGCTGCTTGTTGCCAATTCCGTGAGGATTTGGGAACACTAGTTCCTATGTTGAGTAAATTTGGGGCTTGTTTAAGCCTAGATTTTGACCTTTAAAAGAAAGATTACAGCAGCAGTGATCCTTATTTTTTAACATGACATTATATGTTCTCATAAAAAGATTTAATTTAACCGATTTGCCTGTTGAACTTATAATTGTCCTTTCTATGACATTTTTATGTAAGTAACTTGTAGAGGGATCATTATATACCCAATATTTTACGGTAACTACAGTGTCCCCTCCCTTTATAAAATTTATCATTGATCTGTGACCAAGAATGCCGAGATGAAACCCCTTCTCTTTAAAAAATTCAGCATGATAATCAATCTGAAGTAACCTGCTATGCCACTTGGCTTTGTTACTGCCACGGGCAGATAAGAGTTGTTTGTGGAATTGGACATTAGAGATTTCGTAAGGCCTGATTTTTTTCATAACTTTAGGCCATTTGTTGGGTATTTCCCCATAAGCAGAAAGAAGGCCCTTGTCCATTTTTGGCTTACTCAGCAGGCAGGCTCCCCTGTGGCCTCAGGTCCACTAAATAGGCGGAGGCTGGGAGGGTGGCCTAGAGAGAGCCTTCATTGCTTCCCTGCTGCAGGTTGGCCCTTTCTGGGTATGTGCAGAACCAGTGTTGTTTCATTCCTGGATTTTTGGAATGTGAAAGAAGGCTACTGTTGAGAAAACCTTTGCTTACTGTTCTTCTTTTTCCTTACTTGTTGAATAGTATTGGTCTGAGAAATTGATGAATAATCATACCATCAGAGAAAAGGTGAAGTTCTTTTTCATAATTATTGATGAAGCAAGACGTTATGTGAATACAGCTGGACTCACAAATTGTTTCAGGAATTTACAACTATTACCCTTCACTACAGAGAAGAAATGGTCTCATTCACCGATGTGGCCTTTCTCACTCATTTCCTTTGCCTCTCTTTGTCTTTAAATGGGAAGGTAGATATTCCCACACTCTTCACTAATTTGCTGTTTCTCTTAGGGGATAGGTTATTTGTAAAATAAAAATGTATAGTGCGTCTTGGGGCCAAGTGACCTCAGTTACAGTAATTTATATCACTAAACAAGAATATTTTTCCATTTGTTTTTAATGTATACTTTTTGTTTTTAATGTATGATCAGGTTAGGAAATGCTTATTTCAATTAATTCCTACAAAGAGCAGCTATTAACTTGCTCTTCAGTCTGAACATGAGTTCCGTATATTTTTTCAAATGCATAATCGAGTGAATATAGTCTAGATTAAATGATGTTCATCTACTATTTTATTTTTTCACTCATACGGTAGTTATTGCATGCTTATCACATGCTGGGCAGCACTGAAAGAGGTTTGTTCTCTGATGTCTGATTTAAACTTCAAAAGTGCCTGGTCGGTGACACTACCTCCATTTCGTAGGTGAGAAAATTGAGACTCACAGTCTCTGGCTTTTTGTCCTTTGTTCAGCACCTTTCCACCTTGTCAGTCAGCCTCAAGTGTAGATGTCACTTGAAAATTGACCAAATATGATTTAGGATCTTGCCACTGAGTTCTGAATACATCTGTTTGATTATCTACCTATGCAGCTATTGTTAGAGTTAAAACAGTTTTCAGGTATTTTTGGTATTTGAATTTTTTGGTCAGTGACTTTAATATTGCTTATTTACCTTTATGCTATAATAAATATGATAGCTTTCCTTAGATTTCTAAAAAGCCTAGAATTCTTAGGGATTGCTAAAGGGTTATTTCAAGGAAATGTTTTGAGATACTGTGTATATTAATTACCTTTACATGTAAATTCAAATGGTATATTTTGACAGATAGGCTTTGACTAAAGGTAAATAAAATTGGCTGGCCTAAAAATGTTTCTTTAAATAGTTTGTGGAAACGAGGTAGCATAAACTACCTCAATCAGTGCATTGATTGATTTCTTATGTCATTTTGATTGAAATATGGACAGTATATTTCATTTCAAGATTATCGGGAATGTTTTGGCCTACAGAATCTGTAGATCTATTGTTTTTGCACATATTTTAAATTTCTGAATTCAGAACACCAAAAAAACCATGTCGCGTTTTGTCTCAGATGCTGCTACTGAATTTTAACCACTGAATTAGATTGCACCCTACATGCTGTTAACTACTGAGCCAAGATGGAATCGACCACTGCATTGAAATCAGGGTTAGCAGTTGTATCTGCACTTGAAGGAGTTGTAATAGCGTTGAACTTATTTTCTTTAATGGGATTTTTATTCTCTATTTTCAGTTTTAATAGTGAAACTTTGATTTTTAAGGGATTTCTTAATAATACTGCACATTTATTTGAGATTCTCACTGTAACTGTAAGAAGATAATAAAACCATCCTATAGAAGTAGTTGCTTCTGAACCCAAACATCTGGGGGCATATCTGCATTGCATTAGTGCATTAGTGCTGTTTCCTTGTTTTATTTAATAAAGTGATCTTTTGTAAAAGGAGAAGTCAGTTGTCCATGTGATGTGAGCCTTTATCTTGAGTTCAGATGGTTGTGTACGTGTGTGCATGAATTTAAAATCGTTCCTTTGTGGGCTTTCTTCTTTGGGGTCTTTTTTGTGTACGGGAATTCAAATAATTGTACCTCTCAATTTGTTTTTTCCTTTACATTAATAGGACTCGACCCCACCCAGTTTAGAGTTCATCATTATCATAAGGATGAGGAGAATGATGCCCTACTTGGTGGCCCAGCACAGCTCACTGATGAGGAGAAATACAGGGACTGTGAAAAATTCAAGTGCCCATGCCCCACATGTGGAACAGAGAATATTTACGACAGTGTCTTAGACGGTTCGGTTAGTTGTTTCTTTTTGTTTCCTTTCTTCATTTTGTTAGCCAACTAGCGTAGAGGCCTTTCCTCTCCCGCTGTATATATAAAAAGGGAGGAAAATGTTGCTTTCACGTGTTTAAAGAATTTTAGCATCATGTGAATTCTACCTTCACGACTTCATTTCTGCTTGAAAACTCTGAGTACACTGTGCTTGAATATTGTTTTTGGCTTCCTAGAGTGGTTGCTTGGCCTTGGTTTTCAAATGGAATCTCTTAAAAATTCTAAAGTACCTTAAAGTATTTTTTATTGTAATTCCTTAATTAGTAACTTGTATTTCCCCATTCCCAGCCCCAATTTATTAAGACTTAGAGCAATATTTGCCTTTATCTTAAATCAAGTTAATGGGAACTAAGTGTTTTTGGAAAGCTTTTGTTTATCTTTACACATCCCATTTACCTCCTTTTTGACAAAGGTACTCTGATTATCTTTTCTGCTGTCTTTGCATGTCAGACATTAAAAAAGTCACAGGGAGACATTCCTCTCAAGAAGTACTGCCAAAAAATGTATCATTGACCTTGGATCAGAACTTGAAACTTAGCCAATTTACTTGATTCAACTTCAGTGTTATACATGTACTAGCCATTGGCAAATGAGTAGGCAGCAGAACTGTGTAAAACCTTGAAACTGAAAGAAAATACATCCTTTATCTAAATTAAAAGTAATTATTTTAAGTTAATTTGGACAAACAGCAGATGTTTTGCATTTTTTTGAATCAAAACAAAGCAGTCTTTGGAAGCAAGTGCAAGGAAGAGGCAGACACAGATCAGCAATACTTGCTAAATCCTTGAGTTTTGCTTCATTACAGCTGTAAATAAGATAGTTAATTGCATGGAGGCTTGACGACTTGCAGATGGGCTAACTGTGGAAGAGCCGATGTCAAGCTCTGAAATCTCTTCCACCTGGAATTGCTTAGCGTGGCGGGTAGGGTTATGTACCAGATTGGAGCAGGAAACCAAGATGTTTAAGTATCAAGAAGGAAAACAAATGCTCCAGAAACCCCAACAGTTTTCCTATATATTCTATTTGCTTTGTTTTTGCTTAAAACAAAACAAAACAAGAGGTTTTTTCCCAACTACTAATAGTTAATTCTTTCAGATTTCACTCTTCCTGCCTTCCCTTCCCCAAATAATTTTCATTTGGGGGTGGTGGAGAGGGAGGATTACAGAAATCTTAGATTTTCTAAGGAAGCAGTAAGTGCTTGCTTTCTGGTGCAGTACTTGAGTTTTAGGCTTTAATCTTCAGATTAAGTTGCCAATATGAAAGGAAACTAATGTCATTAGTGCGCTTGCTCTGTCTTCAAGTTTGGAATGAAAAAGTAAGAATTCAAAATTTGGATTCATATCTCTAAGAAGAATGTTTATTTCCAGTAGTTTTCAGAGGGAAAGTTATTTTATCCATAAAGTCTGTCATATATTGAATGTAAAAACAGAAGTGATTTCAGGGTTTTCCCTTCAACTTGAACTCCATTATTATGGTGGCAACAAGGCAGGAGGTTCGTGTGACTAAGGGGATCTTTGAGAGGACAGTTGTTGAAAAAATAGGGTTAAAAGCTCACTAATAAAATGAATTAAGAATATTGCTCACCAGGACAGCATGTTAGTTTTTAAGCACAAAAAAACCTTTTCTAGCCTTGCAGTAACCTTTTGTGTATTTGTCTCTTCTGACTTCTGTAGGGAACTGATATGGAGCCCAGCTTGTATCGCTGTAGTAACATTGATTGTAAGACTTCACCTTTGACCTTTGTGGTACAGCTGAGCAACAAATTGATCATGGACATGAGACGTTGCATTAAAAAATACTATGAAGTAAGTATCCACAATTAATTTCTTACATATGCAGCTTACTTAGATTTGGGTCTTGTTTTAAAATAAAACAGTATGGTTTTGTATTCCTATTTTTTTATGTAACTAAAATTCTGAGAAGACTTTGCAGAAAAAGTATTTGATTTTCTATTGGACACCTCTTTAATGAGCAGTACTTTAAATAACTGAATTTTTGCTTTAAGGAAAAAGAAGAATATAATCAGGAAATATTTTAGTGTGTTGTTACCTAAGTAAGACTAAATTAAGTGGTCCCTCAGATCTTTGGTCAGAAGAGGAAAAAAAATCAGTATTGTCTGTCTTTGGCACGAAGAGCCATAACATCATGTGTGGTGATTTTAATAACTGCCCACTAGCTAAGACTTTATGTTTCTGTGGTAATGAAAACCATTTCATAGCTGTGTTGTCGAAGGAAATCAAAATAAACATTTTTTAAAAGATTTGTTTTACTTCTTTAGAGAGAGAGAGAAAATACAAGTGGGAGGAGCAGAGGGAGAGGAGAGAGCATATGGAGAAGATACCTCCCCCTCTCCCCCCACCCCCTGTGATGTGAGCCCAGAGCCTGACACGGAGCTCAATATTACGACTCTGAGATCAAGACCTGAGCCAGTTGGACACTTAACCGACTGTAACACTCGGGCATCCCTAAACGTTTTTAAACTTTAAATGCAGTTTGTCTGGCATTTTAAAGAGAATGTCTGATTTTTGTAAGTATATACTAAAAGTGCTAGAACAGTGAGTGAGCTCTCTGCATTAGAAAGAAGGCTTTTTTTGAAGTATTTGTTTTGGTTTTAACATCTTTCATAGGAATGAGGTTTTTTCTTCAAAACTTAAAATTGAAAAAACCATGTACTTCCCATTTGATTTTTCTTAGTGTTTATGTCATTTGTCATCTAAACAAAATTTCTATTATGTGAAAGCTCAGTGTAACTTATTTAAAGAAGCTGCATTGGCAAGCATTTCCCAAAAATGCTCAGATTCTATTAGGTAAAACCCATGACTTTGATCAGTATCATCCTTTAATATCTACTTATGTTAGTTAACATATATAATGTAGCATTTTCTTCTTTAAAAATCCATCTCATGAAATGAAAATCCGTTATTAGATCATTAGGATGAGGAGTAGAAGTGTAGAGTTTCAGTATTATGATTTTGGAATAGAATAATTTGTATTTGTCAAAAACACCCAAGTAGGTTTGTCTGAAGACATTTTAAAAATAATAATTATGACTACATTTTGGGAAATCTGAAACATTTTAGTGAATAATCCTGTGCTACGCTTAATGAACAGTTGGATCGGAATAAAGGTTATCTGTGGGTTCACATTCCACAGTAGATGAAATGTTCAGCACATGTAATGTTAGGCCTTTATTTAGCATGAAGAGCCCAAATCAAAACTATTCAGCTCCTCATTTACAGACCTCGTTGAGCGGAGCATGGTTCTTGACTCTTGGGAAGAATTCTGAGTTTTCTTGCAGTGTTTAGTCTATGAAAATCTTCACCATGGAAATGTTAATACTGGAAGAAACTCATCTCTTTCCTTCTATAAGAAAGGACAATCTGTTTTGACTAAGTTGAGAATAGGAAGAAAAGGGATCTTCTGTATAGTTAGAAATATGCTCTAACTGGAGGATTGATTTCTGCCTAAATTGTATGTGGGTGGTGGTGGTGGTATGAGTATTTTTCAAGCTAAATAACCTACTTTTAGGCATCTAGACATTTAACCCAAGGTTTCCGTAGTATTTGCTTTAATTGTCTTATCTACCAGCTGTCTCAACAGCAAGTAACAGTTTTCCTCTAGTTAAGTGTACACTGGATTGATTTTTCTATAGGATTTCTTTTTTTTTTTTTTTTTTTTTTTTTTTAAAGATTTTATTTATTTATTTGACAGACAGATTACAAGTAGGCAGAGAGGCAGGCAGAGAGAGAAGGGAGGAAGCAGGCCCCCCGCCGAGCAGAGAGCCCAATGTGGGGCTCGATCCCAGGACGCTGGGATCATGACCTGAGCTGAAGGCAGCGGCCTTAACCCACTGAGCCACCCAGGTGCCCCTCTATAGGATTTCTAATTAAAGTACCCAAATAGCACTCCTGAAGTTGAAGATTGATATGACTGTCCTCACTATTAGGAACCTATTTCTCTACTTGCTGATCTTAGTCATATGTAATTGGATGGAAGAGAAAGAAATCCATTTATTTGTTCTTTTTATGGCCCTGTGCTGAACTAATGTCTCACATATTCTCAAGATTAGAGCTTTTATACAGAATGCTCAAACACCTCTACATTCTACTTCAGCGGTAGACTCTTTTCTCCTTTCCCCACACTTAAAGGAACTTTTGCTGGTAGAGGGATGTGGCATTGGTTTTTTTGTTGTTGTTGTTATTATGCCTCAAGTGATAGTGATGACAGTTCAGTGTGATACACTATAGTGATGGTAATCCAGCTGGAGATTAATAAGTCACCTATAGTGGAGACCAGGATACTGGTAATAAGCACTGAGGTAAAAGCACTGTTTTCTGAAGCTAATGACCAAAGGGGTTTCTTACTATGTCACAAGTTAAACAGTACTGGGCATAAAAGTTGTCCATGGACTGAGAGCAAGAGTTAATATTGTTTTTCATTTTAGTCTTAGTATCACAGCAGGGGAAGTACAACCTACATTAAGAAAGACAGGCATCTCTATAAGGAAGGAACTTTAGGAAGACAGTGGAGGAGTGTGGTACTTGATCTGACACTATAACCTGCCAAGGAACATGGTTGTAGGTCACCAAGAAATCAGGTTGTCAGGCACAAAGGGGCAGGAATTTGGGCTAACAAAATGTGCTTCTAAACCACTTTTCAAAAAAAAAATACATCATATACCCTGTTAGTTTCTGTCACAAATAAATAGTGCTGATCGAATAAATGTGGTGTAACAAACCTTAAAATTTTTGCATATCTGAGAATCTATATCATGTAATGTTTTTTTCTTGGTTCCTTCCATAGGAGAGAATTTCTCTCTCACCATATAGCAGTGATTATATCCCTTGAATTCTCATTTCCTAGAGCATTTACATTTCAGTGTACGTAGAAATACAAAAACAACTCTAATACTTTATCCCAAGACTTGATAAAAGCATTGAAACACTTGGAGATATCACAGAAAGCTCTAATTCAAAGTTCTGTGCCCTGGTCCTTGTTGGTTCCTCTATACAAAGTTAAAATTGAACTGGTATTTTTTGAAAATCATAAAAAGCCCATGTAAAGACTATATCTCTAAGCTTTGAAAGATCTTTTTGAAAGACTCAATTTTACAGTGAAAAATTGATATGTGTTTCTTTTCCCCTTAAATTCTGCTCCAGAAGAGCAAATAGACGCGCGCACACACACACACACACACACATACACACACACACAAAGGGAGAGAAACACTAGCTAATCTAAATTGGGAAATGAAGAGGGCTTTTTTTAAGCATGAAAATTTCATCATCTTGTCAGCTGGCAGAATGCCTGCTGTGTGGATTCACAAAGGCTAAGAATTACACTTTCATGAAATTTTCCTCACTAACTGCCCTGGTTAATTTGAAAGATAACCCACTGTTCTAATTCATTCCTCAATTGGGCGGTGCAGGTTTTATCTTTGATCTGACAAAGCATTTGTGTTAATCGTTTTGGCCCTCCACTAGACACTCTTGGGATTGTGCTTTTACAATAAATGTGTCTGTGATAGCTCTTTAGTCTATTATACTTACAATAGATCCATAGAACTGGTAATTAATTCTCCACTGCTTTGGAAATGGGAAGAATAGGTGTAGCTCTGTCAAGTGCTGCTGGGAAGTTTGTTTAGCTGGTTCATTTTTGAAGTGTTCCCCTCAGCCATCCACGAAGCAGCCACCGAAGAGAGTCTGAGATTGAGTTGCTGTCTACCCTGAAGAGTTGCTGATAAATGGAAAATCTGACCCCTCTTGGTACCTGGAAGGGATATAGTGGGTCATTTACTTTCATCTCAAGTACTTTTAGTTATAATGTATATTGAACCCTCATTTTAATACTTACAGAGCCGTTCAGTTCTAAAGGTGGGTAGTCAACTAAAGTATATTCCTAATTCTCACTGATGGCCTATGCAGGTTTTAGAGTTCTGGTGGGGCAAAATGTATCTGTCCTCAGCCTTGGAGTCTTTCAAGCCACTTGTACGGGAGCATTACATACATACAGCACTTTGCTATGGTTTTGTTTGTTTGTTTTTAACAGAGATGTTGCTGGCTCTCTATCTAGAGAACTTAACTCCGAACAGCTAGTCAGTGCCATGCACATGCTCTCTGTCTATTAGTAGCTTAGACCAGAAAGTGGTGGTTGAATCCCTTAGAAATTTGCTGTCCGTTTTACAATTGCAGCATTTTCCTAAAGTAAGCTTTCTGAGGACAGGGGCTATGCTTTCTTCTGTGGCTCATCTGTGATCTCTGCCCAGCCCATTGCTCTCAGTCTTCTGTGTATTTTAATGGTTAATAACCAAAGGAACCAACAAATGAAGGTTAAAGTATCATGTGTTTTCTTTAAATTCTTTTCTTACACTGCTTTCATAACTGGCAGAAGGTTTATCAGTAGTATACAAGATTCTCAGATTAGCTCAGAATTCCACAGAATTTTAAGGTCACGAAGGCATTGACACAGTCCTTTCTTATTCTTCCATATTTTACGTCATTGATTACTGTTGATTTCATTATACACTGAGCTCCAACTTCATAGCTTTAATTTATTATCTCTCCAAACACTGTATCAGGCAAAGAGGCATTGACCAGAAATATTTTTATCATGGTGCAAAAATCACATTGTGCTGGAAAGTAGTCCTCGTCCTGATACCCGTCTCTCTCTAACTATATCAGGTGGATGCCTCGCTGTAATTCTTCTCTCACTCATACTCTTTTCCTGTTTTTTTCTCTTTTACTCCTTAGTATATTAATTGTGGCATAAGCCACATTTTAAAAATCTCTTTTGGACCCACTTTTTTGAGGAATTCCAAAAATAATGTTCAGTGTCAGCTGCCTCATGATGGAGAGACTTTATTAGGTTCCCATGTGTAAGCAACTAGTAGAGAGGGGAGCATCTGACCAATGATGCGGAGCCTCAGCGTGGTGGCTGTGAGTCCCTCTGGAAGATGGCACACGTCTGGGGAGTGGAGTGGGATGTTTTCTGGTATGTGAAGAACCCATGTTAAATTTGTTTTTTTTTTTTTAAATCTTTGCAAGTAAATAAAAGCCTCCTCATTTTGGAATGGATATGTATTCCTTGAGGACAAAATGAGTAACAACCACCAAAAATAATGTTAAGGCAGAGATCGAATTGGAGGTACCTTATATTAAAAGTGCAAGGAGGATTTGGTGAAGTATTGGTTAAAATATTTGCGCCACCAAAATACCTACTCATTTGGCCTCACAGACAGTAGAATCCATGGTGTCCATCTGTGCTTGATGGAGAAGCGTTTCTTAAGGAATACACAGAACTGGACTAATTAATAAATCTAAGAAATGAGAGAGGAAGCGGGCCCCCCCGCCCGCCACCATTCCCACCCACACTCTCCTGTGTAAATCACCAACAGGGCTACTCTTCATTGCTCTTGCCTTGCCTTTTTCACGTGGAGCACTGTGTCATGACAGAGCTGTATTGTGCAGGTAGATCCGAGGGTTGTAGTGCCACGCAGTGATGTTCAGTAACTCTCTCCTGTTCTGCTGCAAAGATCTGGTGTTCAATAACCCTCAAAATTTCTCATTTCTTACCTGTGGTGACGCGGGCTGATAGTTTTTAGGTTAGAGCTTGCAATGTGCAATAGTGTGACAGGTACATTAGTTCAAATAGTTTAAATTCTCAGCACTATTGGAATTATTGTTTATTTCCTTGCCTCTGCATTTATATTTAGAACATTTAAAAAGAATAAATTGGGTTTCTTTTTTGTAAAGACTCTTAACAGCATAATTATAAGTGGTACAGAAGGCATGCAAAGAAGCAGTAGATCTCCACCCCGTTCATTCAGCATCACAGGCAGCACAATCCACGCTGCCCAGCAATGCTCGAAGGATATTTCTGTAGGAATCCATAGAACTCATCCTAAATCTCATTAAAACAAAACAAAAAAAACATAATGAGAATTAGTTTTTCTTTTTGCTCCACACCATTTCACAGGCTGAGCATAAATTTACATCACGAACACCCCTCACATTTTTTAAATATGATATTCTAATACCCAGGCCCATTGGTGGTTTTTATTAGTGAATGGCTCATTTTTCTTTGGTACGAATATCAAGCAAGCTGATTTTGAGTCAGGTATAGTTGTGCTACTATGCCATGGTGTATTCTCACAGAAAAACTAGGAAGTGGGATTTGGTGATGGTTGGAGTAGGATATCAGTGTAAGTAAATTTATTATTGTATAAATTGGAGGGAATAACTGACCAAATATAGTCCCCTAAAACATGCCAAAAGCAGCTTATCATGATATGACTATTGTATTATAGAAGAGTTGTAATAAGTAAATTGGACCAGATATAGCCTTATATGCCATCTGACTTTGATTCTTCATAGAATAAGCATTAACTTGTACTCTCTAGTTATCACAACACCTCTTTGTCTTTTGAATTCATTTAACTCAGCCTTACTGTGTGGACCCTGTTTGGGAAGGCTCAGGACCAGAGTGTAATCTAGGGAAACTAACAAGGGACCCACATCAAATTCTGAGGTGCTCTGACTACCAGCAACGGTGGTGTCTATTAAGGACTAAACTCGAAGCTGCCTGCGTGATATGAGCTCATGCCACAGCCTCTCCCCTGGCCCATGTCCTTCCCTGCATTTGCATTTTTTCCCCTCCTGAGTTCTTTGGCAGCGGTGGAAGCAGTTATAGCCATGGCCTTTCCCTGTCTAGTCATATCTTCTGAAAGCTTAGCACTTGGTTCTGTCCATTCTCAGACTGTGCACTGCTAGCCTCAGCGGTAGACTGTGAGGTTTGTACTCAAACACCAAGGTCAGAGTTCCTTTGTAGTCGCTTGCCTGTCCTTTAACTCAGGCTAGTTACTGGACTTCTCCAAGCCACAGTTTCATTAGCTGATGGAGCAATGATAGTCATGGTACCTGCTGCATGAGGTCATAGTGAGGACTATCTTTGATAATGCATTTAAAGTGCTTAGAAAGTGCCTGGAGTGTACATTATTAATGCTAGTTACTCCACTCGGCAATACAGTGGATGAACGGGGCTTAGGTGTGTTCCTGCATATGGTCAGAACTCCCAGAGATTCAGACCTGGGCTGGGGGACTGGGGCCTCACTGCCCATCCTCCTGAGATGTCCATCTGGAAGCTTTCATCATCTCGCTGCTCTCCTTCTCCCATCCAGTCAGAACGATTCCACATTATGCTTCCTCTTGGCCCTCCCTGCAATTTGCCAGTGTGGGAGTTCCCTTTCCAGTGTTGGTGAATTGGGTCCAAATGTCAGCCTTAGGAAAGGACACTAGGCCCTGACTTCTTCAAGGCCCAGCCCCCAGTATTATGCCTAACCTGACAGACGCTCAACAAAATGCTACTGAATGGGTTCATGATATTCAAGAGAGATTGGTGCTATCAGGTGACTCTCCCAGGTCACAAATAGCATCTGGCCCATGACCGTACTTGAGGACCCTAATCCAGAATTCTGCCCATCATAAATGGTAAGCCATCTGTTCATGAATAAGAGGTTGCTCGCCATCTTCACTGCAGTCACCCTTTCAGGAGAAGGCCACACAGGTCCCAGGCAGAAGCATTGCCAGGTAGGCCAGGCCACAGGGTTGACTGGGGCAGGAACCCAGAAAGCTGATTATAGCCCCCCAGCAAAGGACTAGTGCAGCAGCTGAAGGGAAGCCTGGGTTTTCAGCAACTTCTGATACGGTTCACCTCCTCTGAAGGGAAAATTGGAGGTTTTTTGAAATGCTGAGGAAATGCCATAGGAGTTGTCAAATATCTGAAAACAAGCGGGTAAAAACAGCAAACTGCTTGTGCCAAAACAGTAGAACTCCTTTCTTCAGTTTGATTTCTCTAACCTTGTATATTTAGGAAAAACTCAACTTGAGGTCTAACTCGAGTCATCTAGAACTACTGTCTTGTAGTAGAGTAAGAAATTGAACCAGAACAGATTTCATTTAACCTTTCAAAAGTGAGATTTTCACACCGTTGACCTTTTGGACTTCAAGGAACAAAACAGAACTACCCGCTCTCTGCTGCACATGTAAACGAGAAAGGGAGGAGAGCGCCTCAGACGATGGCTGTCTCTCAAGTTTAGTTCGCCTAGAAAGCATATATTACAGTTCAGTGTGGAAATGGGCCCCTGGCAGATAGTTAAAGATATAAATTTCCAGATCATCCTGTCTGGCTTAGTCTTGTGCTAAAAGAGATAACCGTATAACTATTCAGGAAGGGAGTGAATTTGGCTGCCTTTCAGAAACACCATGGAAAACCCTCAAAGCTTGGGTTCTGAAAAATATACTACCAATAAAAACTAGAGCAGTGGTATTTTCTAACTGATTGCTTTTGGTTTGTTTTGTGCTTTTTAACTCAGGGGTGGCTTTACCTTATGCTCATACCAGCACCTATAATGTGATGGTCTCAGCTTGGTTTTGCAAAGCAGTATATAACGTTTTGTCCTGTTCAGAACTCACCTGACTTTTGGTGCTCCCTCGATTATTTTTTTTTTTTTTTTTTTACTCTGCTGCAGTGTATTGTAACTCTTAGGGTGGGTGGTTTTGTGGAGTACATCATCCTACTTGTTTGCTGAAAGGTCCTTGGCCTCATTCACACTGCACAGGTGCTCAGTCTCCTTGGCTGTTTGAGAAGCTCTTCATGCTGCTGGGAACCTAGATCATTTGCTAACCCAGTTCTCGGAAGCTCTTGGCCAGGGTAGCAGGTCATCAGTCTCCATCCACCAGCAAAGAATGTCCAAGAATTGTGCCAGGAAATTAGCCAAAAATGCCCAGGATTTCTGTCCTCCTGTATACCAAGGATTTAGAAACCATATTGGGTGAAGTTACAGATAGTCTCTGTAGGATAATTTCTCATCTACAGCTTTCAATCTAGTGATAATCAAGAGTCACTGCTTTTAGGCATCTATCAGCAAAGAAAGATCAAAGGAGAACCTAGATTCAAGAAAGGCCTGCTTAAAAATAACTTCACAGCAAATTATTTTAAATTAAAACTGACATACTTATCAAGTAATAGCTCAGCTGTAAGTAACAGTGAACCTATTATATAACAACATTTATGAAGAATAACTATATTACAAAGCAAGATAATTTAGTAAGAACAGTAGCGTTGTTTTTACATTTTTTGCAATTCTCGTCAATGTATGGCTTAAAAGTCAGCTGGATTCTGGTATCTGCTTCTGCATCCAGTCTATTGTGATAATGTTATTTTGTTGGAAGCATGTGAGGAAAATTTGGCTTAACACGGGTATGTAGTTGGAAGAGGTAGAAGTATTTTAATAGCCTTTTTTGTTAATAGAGGGTATTCCTTTTTACCCTATACCAAACCTTGTAATGTGGTAGTTTCTTAAACGTTTTAAATGTGGAATCTGAAACCATACCAGTAAACTTTTGAACTGTGGTACTTAGAAATCCGTTATCTTGAATGGTGTATGATATATAACACTGTATTTCTTTTTGTCAAGTATTCAACAATGAGCTATATTAGTTTTTTAAGTGGGTGGTGTTGGTTCATTTTGAAAATTTATTTTCACATTTACATATGGTAGAATTCACTCTTTGGTGCTCAGTTCTGAGTGTTGACAAATGTGGAATTGTGTAAGTGCTTCCGCAATCAATAAATAGAACACTCTGTTACCCACACCCCCTTCCCATAATTCGCTTGTGCTACTTCTTTGAGTTACACTTTTAAAATCAGTTCATTTGGATGACTGACCTCGTCTATTCTGTCTTGATTGGTACCACTTTTGCATGTAAAGCATCATATTTTCTGGCCTTATCTTCCATCTGGGAATGTGTTATCACCATAGTGAATGTGTTGCCAGTCCCAGAGATGGTGCAAAATGAAATTTTTTAATGTGTTTCTTTGCTTAGCTAGGAGTAGGTAGGTACTTGATCTGTGACTATAAAATGAAATTCTAAGGGCAATTCCCACAACAAACATTGGAGAAGAATTCTGACATTGCCAATGGAACTTTGTCACAAGAGAAATTTTAGCTGTGAGAATTTGAGAAACAAAAAGTGGTATCTTCAGTTCATTGCTTTCTTGCAATAGGTCATGAAAAGAGCATGAGCAGCAGTTCCAGCATGCAAGTAATTATGTTCACTGTTTGAGCTTTCTAGAAACTAGAGCTAGGTATTGAGCCACTTGAAAGGATCACTTAACTTTCCTATATTCAAATATGCTTTTTTTTCAAATATGCAGCCATTTTAACTTACCTGTGTCAATAGCAAAGTTTGTCATTTTACAAATTCGAGCACACTATAGATTCAGGTAACCACCACCACAGTCAGGGTACAAGATAATTCCATTGCTCCCCAAAACTGCCTCTTGCTGTCCTTTTCTAGTCACCTTTCTTCCCACCCCTAACTCTGGCAACTAAATATCTGTTCTCATGGCTATAGTTCTGTCTTTTCAAGAAGGCCATAGAGATGGGAATCCCCGAACAGCCTTCGAGACTGTTTTCTTTCAATTGGTTTGTTCCTTTTATTGCTGAATATTAGGCCACTGTGGGTATCAATTTGTTTGACCCATTCACCCATTGGAAGGTATTTCCAGTTTTTGGCAATTAGGAATGCAGTTGCTGTAAACATTTGTGTATAGGGTTTTGTGTGTGTTGTATTTTCATTCTTCTAGCATAAATACCTAGGAGCAAACTTGCTGGCCAGCATGTTCAGTTTATGTTTACTCTTTTAAGACATTGTCCAACTATTTTTCAGAGAGTGGCACCATTTTTTATTCCCACAGCAGTATATGAGAGTTCCAGTTTCTGCATGTCCTCACTGGCATTTGGTGGTGTTGGCATTTTTTATTTTAGGCTTTCTAATAGGTGTGGGTGGTATCCCATCATTATTTTAATTTGTACTTCCCTGATGGTTAGTGGTTTTATATTCGTCCTTATATCTTTCATCCTGTTCATGTGTTTATTTGCCATTCTTTTATCATCTTAGATGAAGTCTCCAAGTTTTTCTCTAATTTTTATTTGGACTGTTCCCTAACTGTTAAGTTTTGAGTGTTTTATATATTCTAGGTAGAGGTCCTTTGTTGAGTATGTGATTTGCAAATATTTTCTTGCAGTCTCTAGCTTGTCTTTTCATTCTTTTAATTGTGTATTTCACAGAACAAAACTTTTAAATTTTGAAGAAGTACAGGATATCATTTTTTCCTTTCATAGATCGTGTGTTTTGGTCTTATGTCTCCAAACTCAAATTTTACATCAAAATCTGTGATCCATTTTGAGTTAATTTCTGTATTAGGTGAGGCTTAGGACAGGGTTAGGGGTTTTTTGGACTACGTAATTGCGGTTCTTCTGGCACTGCTCACTGCAAAGACTGTTGTTCCTCCACATGTAATTGCTTCTGTATTCTTTGTTTATTCTTTTGCTAACACCACAGTCTTGATTACTATAGTTTCATAGAAAGTCTCTTGTACTGCAATTCCTCCATTTTACTTTTCAAAAATGTTTTAGCTCTTCTAGTATTTTTGCCTTTTCATAAAATTTGAGTTAGTTTGTCTTTATCAACAAAAATTCCTTCTATGATTTTTACTGGAAGTGTGTTAAATCTATATATTACTCTGGGGACCCTTGACATCGTTATTTATTATGTTGGGTCTTCCAGTCCATGAACATGGTGTGTATCTCCGTTTATTTAGGTCTTCTTTTTTTCTTTCATTAGCATTTTATAGTTTTTAGCATACAAGTCCTATATATGTTTTGTTGGATTAATAACCTAAGGAGTTCATTTTGGGGAAAGTTTTTGTTTGTTTGTTTTCCAGTTGTATTTCTTAGTATACAAAAATACATGTATATAATTTTGTTCTGATATTTCTATAGTTCAAAGAATCATAGGTGAATCATTTTGTTCTCAAAAGAGTACTGAGGGTTCATGAAACATTAAAAATAGCCTACATAAATGCATAGTTAATATGCAGCCCTTAAAATTTATTTTATAAGTCTATATTTTTGGCTCAGATATTTGGCTACATAATAGTGCTGAGTTTTTAAAAATATCACCTTATATAGTGTAGTGTCACTTATCTAAAATTCGTGTGTGTGTGTGTGCGCGTGCATGTGTTTAGATTTCTAGAAGGATGTTTATCATAGGTCAGAAATCATGTCTGGTGAAAAGTTTAGGTAATTTTTGTTTTATATATCGCTTTTCTCTTTTTGAAGATTTCATAATAGGTATGTATTGTTTTTATTAGAATGGTGAAGCTTCTTAAAAGAGAAAAATGAAGCAGTGATTTTTAATATAGTCCTTATTAGTAAACAAGGATAGTACAGACTCAGATCCTGTTTGAGAATCAGGTATGTGCATCTTAGACATCTTGATGTTGTCCTAGCCATTTAAAATTGTTGGGGCACCTGGATGGCACAGTTGGTTAAGAGTCTGCCTCTTGGTTTCAGCTCAGGTAATGATCTCAGGGTCTGAAGATTGAGCTCTGTGCTGGGCTGAGAGGGGAGTCTGCTTCGGATTCTCTCTTCCTTTGCCCCTTTCCATGCTCTCTCAAATAAATAAATAAATCTTTTAAAAAATTTTATATTTTCTATTAAAACCAAAGGAACCTTTTAAGACAGATGGAACACTCAGAATCGAGAATGCTGTGTTTGGAATTTTTCTTCACAGCATTTTTCTTTCTTTTTTTTTAAGATTTTATTTTTAAGTAATCTCTACATCCAACTTGTGGCTCAAATTCATAACTCCAAGATCAAGAGCTGCATATTCCTCTGATTAAGACAGGCAGGTGCCTCTATTTCTTTTTTATTATATACTTGTCTCTGTGTTAAGCAAAGATGGTGGATCTCAGCCTCGACTGCTCATTAGAATCACCTGGGTCTATTTTGAAAAGAGTGCCTGATGGTTTAGCACCCTTGAACATTAGAGTAGAATTTCTGAGGGTGGGCAAGGACACTGGTGTTTTTAGACGTTCCCCCATGTGATTACTAAACTCTTCAAAAAACACATGTTGGTAAGTTCTAATGTAATGTAATAATAACCATGAAGTATTTTAAGTGTGACTTCTATATGTGAAATTTTATGATTATTATTGCATGTATGATTTCTGTATAGTCATAGTTTATGTAAGAAGATATGAAAATAAGAAAATAAAAAGTATGTATATGCTTTCATACCTATATCAAATTAAATATGTTCTTATAAGTGAGAAGGCAGTTAAATTTCTAAAACAAAATGAGTTCTAATGTGACTCCAAATAATTATATTACAGCAAAAAAAAGCCCAAAACCCATAGCATCTTTAATATTGCCACATTTTTCATGAGAATTTACCATCCTTGTTAAGTTTTCAGGTATATCACTGACACTTGACAAATGGCAGGTAATTAGCATTGCTCAACCTTGTGTCTTCTCTGTTGTGGATATGATTGTATAAACCTAGGTTTAGGAGTATTTGTGTATAGAAATGTCATCTTCCCTGTACCTCTTCTAGGAGACCTCCTGTATAATGATTTCATGACATCATCTGATCTGGCACATGCTGAGGAATTATGTTCTTGACAACAATTTAAAGTGGATCTGTGATGTGCAGTCCTGTCACCACCTTCTCAGTCGTGACTGTGACTCACCATAGTCTCTTTTTGAGTAACTCCAGCTTCCTATCTGTAGGAGGTGGATAGTTTTTCCCAGGTCTAGCACTTCATGAGCAGGGCCCAAAAGTCAAAGTGGGGCAGGGGAGATGTTAGGTAAAGGGCACCGTGTGGTTATGTAGAGTGAACAAGTGTGGAGATCTAGCATAAGGTATGTGGCTCTAGTTAGTAATACCAGGTCAAAGACTGGAAATTTGCTGGGTAGATTGCAAGTGTTCTCATGACACCCACAAAAAGGTGATTATATGAGAAGATGTGTTAATTAGCTTGACTGTAGTCATCATTTCACTAGCCGCATCAAGTCATCATGTTGTACACCTTAGATATATACAATTTTTATTTTAAAAATATAAATTACACTAAAATAAATGGGACAGCCCCTAGGCTGCCTTTTGCTAGCCCTCCTTGTAGGAATCAGATAACAGAAGTGGAATTCCGCAGCTTGCTTGCAGTGTAACAACTTGAATGAAAACAGAATACTGTCTATCTTTTGAAATATTTTGGGCTTTTGGGAGGGGTTCCTGTGTGAACTTCGAAAATCTTGCAAACTGCTTTACTCAGCTGCATTCTCTAGGGCTGTCAGGACCCTCATCCCTAAACACCATTTTTTCCTGGTTTCACCTACCAAAAATAGGTAATGTGCTTTAAAGAAGGAGAGAAATGATTTTAAAATGAGAGTATTTCATTACTTTAATATACATTGTACATTACCCAGCACGTTGCAGTTTTCAGAGCACTTTCACAGCCTTTGTTGATATGTTTCTCACGGTAATCTTGTGAGGTGCACAGAGGGATATCCTCAAGCATGTCCCAACTCGCGATAATAGAAGCCTGCAGGTTGCCCCCATTGGCTGACGTGGTGTTGTGTGTTGCCTATTCCTCCATTCCCACTACTTGAATTCAGTTCTTAGTTATCTTGTCCTTAGCTTTCTAATTGTTCTTCCTGTCTTGACCTATTACCTTATCAGTCCATTCTTCACAGTGTTTCCAGGATTACCTTTCCAGAAGAGGGTTAGTAATGTCACCTTTCAGCTTAAAAACCTTCAGTGGATTCTCATTTCTTGTAGATGAAAACCAAATATCTTAGTGTTGTATTAGTCCCCAGGCTCGACTTTGCCCCTTCTTCTCCATCCTCGCTGTCCATCATAGGCCCTCTACCCTCCTCAAAGGACAACTTCATGTTCCTCAAAGATCCCACATGCTTTTCTCCCTCCCTGCCTTCACTCTTGCTATCTCCTCTACCTAGAAACACACCCCACCACTCACACTGGCCCACTTCATGAAAGTCTCCTTATGCCAGTCATCCAGGAAGAATGGCCTTCTCTTTCCTGTTTGCTCTGTAACCCTTTGTGCACACCTGTTGCCAAATGAAGCAGCTTTCTTCCCCCACAGACTGTGAGCTACTTGTGATGACAAGCTGTGCTGCTTAGGGCTGTGTTTTGCCTCATGTCCCCAAAGCAGAGCATAGTGCCAGGGACGTGGCAGACACGGGGCTTGATTATTTGAATAAAGGAAGGACTTTGGGAACCTTCAGAAAGACTGTGGGTGCAGTATTTATGTTTAGTGTAGTAGCAAATTCTTACTTTTTATTAATAATGACTGTGCTTAATGGATGGTATTTTCTGGAATGTCATCTTTAATTTGTCTCACCATTTACATTTCAAGCACCTTAGTAATCTCTAGTAGAAGTTAAACTTACTCTTGCTTCACACATACACACACACACACACACACACACACACACAAATTTTCACTTTAACAAATATCCCTGCCTCTTGAACCAAAAGTGTGCTGTTGATCTTTCCTTTTCTCTAATAGTACCCTTCCTGACGTCTCCCCCAAGACCATGACCAGGACATTGGCTTCTTAGCAGCAGAGCTGGTTTTCAATTTTGTAGGTTCTCTTAGCACTGGACTCTCATGTCTTTTTCCTATTAACACCAGGACTAAATACCGAGACATACAGTTTCGAGAAGCCCTTAGCACTGTGTGTGTGTGTGTGTACACTTGTGCTTTTGTGTGCTCTTTTCCTATCTCTGGTGTACACATATGCACTGTTGCAGGAGGGTAATGGGGTCTAGTTGGCTTTTGCTTCCTGGAGAGTCATTGTATTTATTGGTTATTGTGTGCTTAGTGGTGCTGGTGACATACGTATTAGGGAAAATGAGTATAGGTAGGAAAGTGACTGATGATAGAATGTGAAATCTAAACTTCTGGAGGGGGCCTCAGAAAAGCCCATCATATTCAAGTTTAACAGATGACTTGGATTTGTGATACAGACTTAAATATTTTTGGACAGTAGTTAATGCAGTGTCTCCTTTCCATTCTGAAGTTGATAGTAAAAGCAGCTCTGCAGGAATAAGCTAGAGCAAGGAAACAGACAGGAGTTTAGATGACATTTTTTGTCAGGTCATCACTACCAGTTGATAGAACAGCTATACTTTTTGTACTATCCCCCTGCTTTTTTTTTTTTTTTTAACAGAATGAAGTGCAATTGACAACACTTGGAACCTTGCAAAGGACAAGCAACCAAACAGATAATAAGCTCAAAAGAAAAGGGAATTACCCAAGGCACACACTGGGTAGTAGCTTTGTATGTGCACCATCCGACTCCTAGGGCAGTGGTCCCCTCCATTTCAAAATCCTATGGAAGTACTTTCTCTGCCCATTATTTCTGTTGAAGCTGAGAGTCAGGGAAATAGCTTTTGTATTAGGCTTTAAATTCAAAGTTTTTTTTTTTATCATATTAAACTGCCAGAACCAGCTCTTCTTGACACGAGACCCCTGGGGTGCCTTTGCAGCGCCATGGACTCAGCAGGCACTCAGCTTTATGGGAAGTCACACGCGCACTAACAGCATATGCATTCCCATTTCTATGTTGATAAATATGTGGATTGTAAAAACAACTCATTTTCTAAACTAATGCTTGACCTGGTTCTTTGGTGATCTTTCAGGTGATTTTGGGCCATCATTACAGAAGTTAATGCTTAGCATCCATCATGATGTTTGTTTTATAGGAAGAAAACTTGGACGGTAGGGAAGAAACAAAGTAGGTTTTGGTAATGTTACAGGAAGCAGAGACATGTTTTGGAAGTTTGGGAACCTCTTTTGTTGAATTGTTAAGTAAGGCGCCTACAATGTCTAATTGTTGCCTATCCAGAGAAGCTGCTTCAAGGCACATTTGGAGCTGAACAAATGATAGCATAATGTTTGTGAAAACAGGTTCTAAGCAATCCTTATTTCTTTTTTTTAGCTATGGGGCTAAATATCCATAGCAAACATTATATAAAATACATAGTTGCATCTTTATGTATATTTTCATAAGATTTGATTTATGATGTAAGAGGTTTTAAAAATCTGATAATGCTTGGTTACACACACACTTCTTTAAAAAGTCAGGAATCATCCCTTTTCTTCTCTAGTAGACAATCAAAATAAGCAGTTTGAAGAGATGGATTTAAGACAGCAAAATTGTTATATCTTCAGCTGTGTAAAAGAAGTACTGTACCTTGGACCAGAAAACGTGTATTAGCGATGGTTCGGTTAGTGACTGCAAAAGCAAAACAAAATACCGTAGTGTAAACTACAGTTCCACATGACAGCATGTTCAGCTAGTGCTGGCCATCACAACTTAGGGAGCAGGTAGAGCCAAAACATGTTGTGCTGCTTCGCATGAAAATACATTAATAACGAAATCTTGGGGTGCTTTGTTTCTCATTGAATTCTACTATGGAGAGATTTGGTCAGGTTTTGTTGTTGATGTTTGTTTTTTAGACGGAGTAGGGGTGGAATATTTGCTATAAACCTGTCCCCCCAAAAGTTGCTTATTTCTCATCTTCAGAACTTCTACTGCCTACAGTGAAATAAAGCTTTGTGGAATAAAGCTGCATTATTGTTTGTTTGGGATGTAGAAGTTGATCAGCGCGTTGCTTTTTAATGTGAAGTTAAAGTGTAATGAGTTAAATGATAAACGTAGCTTGCACAAGGATATTTTCTTTCCTCCGTTAGGGTTAATCTTTAAACAATTTCTCTGTTCAGAAAAAAGATACTGTTAAAGACCCCAGATTGCAAAAGCGGTGCCACTTCTTCTGAGAGCTTTGGGGCAATCCTCTGATGTGTAATTGCTTTTACATCAGTCACAAGAGAGAGACAAGAATGCGCTTTCCTTGAACTTAACAGTTTGGGCAATTTTCTATAATCCAGTAAATACAAATTGTAGCTTGATTATTCATCTACGTCTGTCAAGCAAATTTTAATGGATGAATGAATGAGTCAAATCTATGCATGGAAATATACAAATGTGCAAAATATGGGTCTAATTACCAGGCTGCTGAATTTACACAAGGTCAGGTAAACAAGGCACCAGTGTAATGATTATTAATTGTTAATAATGCCTTTGGGAAAACATTCACATTTTCCTTCTGAATACCTAACAGTTTGCCTCTCTAGTCATTTCAACTCTGAAAATTTTAGCTGGTCTGAAAACACAAAAATATTTTTGCCCTGTTTTTATCCTTTGCCTATAATTGCCTTCTAATTCTTTTAAAATAACAAGTAAAATATAATACGTTTTTCAGGGCCCTGTGGAAAGTCACAGTTGAATATGATGGTGAGAGAAGGCAGTGGGGGGGGGTAACTCACACAGCAGAATGAAATAGCAGCTTTCTTTTGTCTTCATTGAAGGGATGAGCATGCCCCCCCCCATCCTCCACCCTCTTCTCAAACATAATCGACATTCTAAAACACAAAACCAAGGTGGTAATAAAGGAAAGGAAATCAAAGCAGGGCTTTTTTCCCCTCTATTTACCATAGTAAGTCAACATTTGACTCTGTCTTGATATTCTATAAAATGGATGTTAGAAAAAGAATAATATCAATGAGTAGTTTCCCATCGAAATGCCCAAGGGCCGAAATAATTGAGGGAGTACTTGCCGAGGTTTTTCTTAGTTCAGTAACTCTTGATCACTGTGCAGTTTTGTAGCTGTGCTATCATTAAGGGCTCTCCATGTCTGGAAGGACACCCCCCTCTTCCAGCTTTAATCCAAAAGTCATAAATTGTAGAACTAACATGTCGTCTGCGGGTCACCCAGGCGAAAACACTGCTTCTTGAGAGATCTATCTTTCTGCCACTGTGCTTTGAAAATCTTTTGAATATTTTGCATTAATGGGACTGCTGCAGTGTCTTGCTGGGCCATCTTCTCATCCTCGCAGGCTCGACATTCAGAAGTTTTTCCCCATGGCTGATCTAAACGTTCTTCTCTCTGTTCTAGGCCTCACTGCCTGCTACACACCGGTGTTGTACGTTCAGTGAATGCAAGCATCTTCTTCTGTGTTTTCTTTTGAGTATTTGTAAATACCATGCATATCTCTGTTTTATTTCTTTAAGCTCTGTACTTGAGGACTCATATAATTTCTTAAGAGTTTTTGCTTTCATATGTGTTTTTCTGGAACTCTGTATTTTTAAATCATTGTTGTCTTCTGTGGGTTAGATAATACTGCCTATAAGCCAAGTGAATTTGGACCACTGTTTGACCTTAGCCCTCTTCTCTTTTATGGGCCACCCTAGAATATAATAGACATATTTTATACATACTCATGGGTGTGCCCATGGTTTAAATTAAGTCTATGTAAAATTATGGTCCAACTCTTTATTCTGGCATTTGAGACCTATTATCCAGCCTTCACTCCCCACATGCTCTCCCATCCTTTGACGCTGTCCACATCATTATTCTTCCAGACAGACCCTCTTGTTTTTTCACAGCTGCCAATATTGTCCCCACCCACTTGCTATCTCTATATGTCTCCTCAACCTTTAAGACCCAAGCCCACCTTCATTGTGGGAGAACTTTTGTTGACATTACAACTATGGAACATTTGTTTTTCCTTTGAATTCCTGAAGAAGTTCAAATGTGTAACTTTCCTCCCACAGTTTCTTTAATACAGTCTCTTGTAGTTATATTCTTTCATTTGACAAATAATTTTGTTCCCTGTAAGGCTGTAGGCTTCCAGAGAGCAGAAGAAAGAAGAAAGACTAGTATTTTTTGAGCTGTAAGACCCTTTGCTAAACTTTTTTTTTGCATACATCATATTTAATTCTTGTAGCAACCCTGTAAGGTGGTGGTATTTTTTCCATCTTTACAGATAAAGCCGAATCTTGTAGTAAGAAACTCAACTTGTGTTAAAAGGCTAACACACTGTAGAGTTGGGATTTAAATGAGGGCCTCTCTCATTAAAACCCCACACACTCTTTTCAGGAAGCTTCCATGTAAGAGTGATAGTTTGCATTCCACTCTATCAAGTTACTAGAAAATTCAGAGAACAAATTAAGTGCTCAATAAATGATTGAATTTATCACTATGGAAGTCTTGATTGCCCCAATTGCATTTCTTTTACCCATCTGCTAATGGTGATATGAATTAGCAATAAAATAGCCAAAGCCTTAGGAAGGGCCCTCTGTATTCTTAGTGATGGCTGATAGATGAAAGGTTGACAATTGTACTCCCACATGAGACTGTTGACTTGAGGCAAATTCTTTTTTTTGTTTGTCTATTTTTAAGGTTTTCCCTTGTTGATCCCAACATTCATTGGTATTGTTAAATGTCACTCTTCTCATTTACTATTTGCATTTCATTTTTAGAAAGTAAATCTCATTGTAGTAGCATGAATAATTTATGCCTCTGTCAAGGAACTATTAAAACACCAGAGGTTGAAAAATATTCACATTCTAAAATGTGTATAGAAACTTGGGAATATTTTCGCCTCCACCTAACCCCCGCCGCCTCCAAGTGTTTACCCCAGTAATAAACCTAGGCACTTACTGAAGAACCATGGTCTCACGGACTTCAACTTAGGACCCTTTGCAGACTTGTAATTATATTTACAGATAAAGAAAACTTGCCATTTTATTTTTAATTTTTTTCTAAGATTTTATTTGTCTATGTGACAGAGAGAGATCACAAGTAGGCAGAGAGGCAAGCAGAGAGAGAGGAGGAGGCAGGCTCCCTGCCGTGCAGAGAGCCCGATGCGGGACTCGATCCGAGGACCCCGAGATCATGACCTGAGCTGAAGGCAGAGGCCCAACCCACTGAGCCACCCAGGCGCCCCACCATTTTATTCTTAATAGAAAATAGGCTTTTGTACTTTTGGGGGCTGTTTACCTTTTTATTTAAAGCAGGGAATTTTTTATGAGGTATATTTATTGTTGAAGAATTAGTAGTTATGAGGATTAGGAAGGAAGATTGCTCAACCTAAGAATGAGCAGAATTTCAATTTCATGAACACAGGCAATGCACCTGAGCTTTGGGGTGACAAAAATATGATCTGTTTTAGGTATCTGAGGTTTCTTCTTAGCAACTTCTGTGCATTTTGAGAAGTTCAGCCTATTTTGCAAACAGTTACTAATGCCATAATGCATTTTCCCATATCTTCCATCTGAATTTTTTACTATTATTGATCGAGGATTCAATTGAGAAATGTGTTTAGAACCCTGCTTTCTGCGGTAATCACAGAAGTCAGTGGGAAGACAAGAAAATTGTATTGGAAGAAATTGTGTGCATGTGTGTTTTGTGTTTCAGCATAGATTATCTCTGCCAAAATAATAGCTGTCATTTTGTTCTTGTTATATTAGTGGCCTGTAGCTTACCACTACTCCTTTTGCCTTACTTTTGCTGCTGACCACTAGCTATTACCCTCGGTTAGAAGACCTTTTTAATTGAATGTCCAAATTTGAATGATTCTTGTCCTAATACCATCATGATTTTGATCCATTTCAAATTAGAGAGCCCTAAGGTGCAACCTCTCACCTCAACGTGAAAGCCCTTTAACATTCAGGTACTTTGAAACTTCAGTTCTGTTTAGAATTTCATATCATGCCCATCATGGGGGGAAAAGATGGAAAATGTATACGCTGAGCCTATAGGACTTCCTGCAGTGCTTATTAATCCTTTATGGATCATTTGAAATGTTTCTAGTTTATTTAAGCTTTGCTGCTTGTATCAGATTGTTCCTACGAAAAAAGAAAAAGTGATCATGCTTTGAATTTTTAAAAATGATCTCACTTTCAAGCAAAAGCACTTTTATGCTCCATTAAAGTTGAATTTGCCAAACTCTTACATCGCATTAACACAAGCTTTACTGGATAGATAAACGTGTTGTTCAAAGACTGACTTGAACTTTACCAAACTGCATATTAAGATTTTTTACCCTTATATTTCTTATTTCTTAAATTATTTTAAAATAGACTAGTAAAATAGACTAGATTTGCCCAAATGTACTACTTTAATGACAAAGTAAATTTTTCATTTATTTTATATTACTATCAATTGGAAGCTGATTGTTTGACTATGAGACTAAAAGAAACAAAAAATATTTTGAGCTGTTAATTTCACATTTGTTCATATTTGTTTTATATAGTATCAATATCTCAATAAAACTTTTTATTCTTGAAACTTGTATAAGTAATTTAATCATTTTGACATTTCTGATTTTTACTCAATTATATCATGTGTTCAGTATTTTCTTGAAGATTTTAGTAGGTTAGCCAGTAGAATGTTTCATTTTTCCCCCTTTTCAATTCAGTGGATTTTTAAAAATATGCATGGGACATTCTCCAGTTTTCTGTGAGGTAGGATGTTATACTCTTTGTTTTTATTTATTTCATGAGTGTTCAGGTTGTAGATAATCTTTGAATCTGTATCCTTTGACCTAAAATTACTTAGTAAACTCAAGTCTTCATTTGTACCATGCTTCCTGGCTCCCTAACACTATCATAAGGACTTGGTCTTTCCTTTGGATCTCTTTGGCCTTGGGATTTTAATTTAATACGATTATTCTTCAGAAAGAATGTAAGTTAGTTTTCTACTTGAAATGACTTTGTGTATTTTTTAAAAATACATGAAAACTTTACAAAGTATGAGGTTTTATTTAATCCAAAAATATATCTGTGTTCTTTTTAAGGCAGTAATTTACATTAACATTCATAGTGATCTTGAAAAAATACATATTTTAATGGCAATGAAAACATAATTTAATGTTAAGCTAAATCTTTATCAGATCTCATAGATTCCACTTTTTTAGCTGTTGAGTCACTAGGGTTCTTAATAAGAAGGAAAATGCTTTTCAGAGAATTTTCAGAGAATTACTTTTTTAAGGCAAACAGCAGATTATAAACACGGAGGGAAAAGAGAATCTTTTATATGCCTTGTGGAGGGAGAAATCCAATCAGTTATATGAAATATTTAGCAAATTATTTTATTGTTAAAGCTTACCATTTCTGAGAGGATAGTGGTACCTTATTAGTAAGAAACTGTAGGGGCACTTGGGTGGTATAGTCAGCTGAGTGTCTGACTCTTGGTTTTAGCTCTGGTCGTGATCTTGGGGTTGTGAGATCGAGCCAGTCATTGGGCTTTGTGCTTAGCTTAGAGTCTGCTTGACATTGTCTCTCCCTCTCCGTTTGCCCCTCCCACTCATGCTTGCTTGCTCTCTCTCTCTCTCTCAAATAAATAAATCTTTAAAAAATAAAAGAAACTATTAACTTTGACTTCTAATGTAAAAATCTGCACTGAATTCATTTTTCACTAATTTACTTTATTCTCATCTCCTAGTGTTCCCATGACCTTTCAGAAATATGTAGTTCCTATTTTGTACTTTACAAAAGCTGCCCCTTAGGTTGTATTGAATAACACAAAGTTGAATTATGAACATAATAGCAGTTCTTAGTGGCATTTCCAGACCAGGCTTACTTTTGTTCTGCTAAATTCATAAGTGGAGTGTTTCTTTTTTTTTTTTTTTTTAATTTTTTCCATGTTAGGGAAAAGGTTAGATAATGCTGGGCTTCTCTTTGTAGGCAAACAGGGAGCTGGACTAGATGAAGGACATAAACTTTCTGCTTAGGGAATCAATTTGCCCAACATAGGAATAGCTATATCCCTACTCCAGATACCTGTACCCACATAACTTTATGATCATTAACGTTTTAGTGATACTGTAAGTTTAGCAGCAGAATAGAGTCTTCCTCATTTCCTGTTGGTATGGAAAATCCCTCAAGTATTTGACCACCTTGACAGGAAGCTTTTGTGTATTGGGTAACGTATGTCAGGTTTGTGGCCATTAGCATAGTAGCTAAACTCTTCTCTCACCTCCACAGAATTCCCCAAATCCAACCTGTTACAAGAGGCTTTCCTTCCCCAATAATAGTTTGAAGTCCAGTTATAGAAATCTCAGTCTCTCTGGCTTTTAATATACAAGGCTTTCTGGGCATGTTCCTGGGAAAGGAGAGTTGATTAGATAGAGACTTACTTTCTTTGTAAACTAATGTCCCACTCCAGCCCCATTTTCTCCTTTCCTTGAGGAACACTCAGTGACTGTACTTGCGCAGGAAAGTCAAATTCTTTAGATTTATTATATAAAACATCAGATGAGCTAAAGAGAATCTTTTCCCAGAAGCATCTCTTAAGCCCCAGAGTGGAATCGCAAGTAGGGCAGCGGACTAGCAAATGGACAGGCATGCCTGAGATCATCTCAACATCTGTGGGAAGCACATCAGGCTTGCTGCAGTTGGGCGAAACATGAAAATAGATTTGAGGGCTAGTTAGAAGATTCAAAGCAAGGTCAAGAGAGCTGGGGAGCTGAGTATAAAGTTTTCTTTGAACCTGTTTCAATAACACATGAAAATATTTGCTAAGATGGATGATATTTCCTTCAGGGAATTCTTTCCCTATGCCTCTTGCTATTTAGAAATTGTAGGCCCTGGAAATATTTATTAAAGTCCTTTGGAATCTAAGTATTCAGAAGGGCATAAAGTTTTTTGGGCTTTGAGAGGGGTAACATAACAGGCAGATATCAGCATTAGCAGCTGATAACATATATATTTTTGCCTCTTGTCATTCTAGCACTCTACCTCAGTGTGACTTCCGTAGGTTTTCACAACTTGATAGAATGTGCTATTTAGCCCCATGATTTGTACTTATTAAACCTTGTTTGTATAAATACTTGCCCATTTAGCCATACTGCGGAGGACTTGCTAAAACACGGACTGCTGGGCACCACCCCTGGAGTGTCTGGCTCTAGGTCTTGGGTGGGGTGGAGGCAAGAATTGACATCTCTGGGGCGCTGAGTGGCACACGTGGTTAAGCATCTGACTCTTGGTTTTTGGCTCAGGTCATAGTCTCCAGGATGTGAAATTGAGCCCCACATGGGGTCTGCTTGGAACTCACTCTCCCTCTGCCCCGCCCCCAACAAAATAAATAAAAATAAATTAAAAAAAAAAAAAGGAATTGGGATCTCTAACACGTTCCCGGGTGATGCTCATGCTGCTGGTCTGGGGACTGTTCTTTGAGAACCACTATCCTAGGCATTCATCAGTGTATACTACCCCACCAAGAAAGCAGTCATCGAAAACAGTAGTGATGTGATTCCTAATAGCGGTGTAATGAGATTTGTTAAGAGGAAATGTTTTCAGTGATGGGAACATGAGTATATTTTCCTAACCTGAGTCAAGGATAAGTCATGAAGGCTTACGGAGAGCCTCATGTTTGTTTTTTGAAATTAAGTCAGAGAATTAGAGGATTCTTGTGCTAGAACAGACCTTAAAACCATCTAGCCAGATACAACACCCTTCTTTGTGAAAGAAGAGATTAAGATCCCTAAAGTTGAGATCTCTCCAACTTCAGGATTTTTTTTTTTTGCTTTTTGGTTTTGTTTTGTTTTGTTTTTAAGAGGCAGAGCCAGGAGACATGATGGAACAAAAAAGCTGTGTTAGGGAAGGGAGCTTTTACAAGGACTAATTATCCAAATATAAAAGGAACTATTTTAGTATTTATTCAACCACTTAATATCCTTAAATTAAATTCAGCCCCAAAGTTTATTTGTATTTTTTTTCACCTGTAGTGACTTTAATCACCCCCCCATAGTGGTTTTAACAGTTATTTTTTCCAGTTGCAGAGATTGTTTGGTGGCTTAGTTCTTGGGTCCACAGCCCTAGATTATTGGGAAATCTGATGCTAGAGGCAGTGCAGTGAAAGTGTTGGTAAATGTTAGGCTTTGGAAATGGCAGCTATTATGATTAGATAAGAAAAATAATGTATAAAAATTAGAAGGGGAAGAGGGAAATGATCATTATTTACAGATTCCTGTAAACCCAGAAATCCCAATCAAATCAACCAAAAAACTAGCACAGACAAAAAGGACTTAATAAGGTCATTAGTTACAAAATTAGTATTAAAAAATCAATAGTTTTGATCTACACCAACAACAGCCAGTTAGAAAATATAATGAAAGAAAAAAAAGGAAAGACAATATAATGAAAGAACTAAATACCATTTACAGTTATGACTGAACAGATTAAATACCTAGGGAAAAACTTAATAAGAAATGTGCTAGATACGTGTGTGTGTGTGTGTGTGTGTGTGTGTGTGTGTGTGTATGAGCATATATCTATAAATAAAACTTAGAAATGTTAACTGAAGGATTTAAAAGAAGACTTTGGTAAATGGTAAAGTATATTCTTTTTTTAAAAAGATTTTATTTATTTATTTGACAGAAAGAGCCAATGAGAGAGGGAACACAAGCAGTGGGAGTGAGAAGGGGAGGAGCAGGCTTCTTGCTGAGCAGAAAGCCTGATGTGGGGCTCCATCCCAGGACCCTGGGATCATGACGTGAGCCAAAGGCAGAGACTTAACTGACTAAGCCACCCAGACGCCCAGTGTATTATATTCTTGGCTAGGATGGTTCTCTAAGTTTATCCATAAATTTACAGCTTCCTTAGTTTTTAAATAATTCACAGGAAAATTCCTACAAATAAGATGACCTATGGCCAGTTGTTAAAATTTTTAGGACTTTACGGTCATTAACATATTTTGATGCTTCCCTGATTTTGATGGAGGCATTATAGAAAGTCCAGAAGTAGACCTAAAAGTTACATTGAGTATTTTATAAAGGGGTAGTTTGTATCAGTAGGGAGTAGTCATCTGGGGGAAAAATACAGTTGGATTTCTTCCTTACTCCCTACACTAAGATAAATTCCAAAAGGGTCAAAACTTAGAAAATGAAACTAACATGAACAGACATTTATCCAAAGAAGACATCCAGGTGGCCAACAGACACATGAAAAGATGTTCATCATCACTTACCATCAGGGAAATGCAAATCAAAACTACGGTGAGAGGGGCGCCTGGGTGGCTCAGTCAGGTTGGCGTCTGACCTTTGATTTTGGCTCAAGTCATGATCTCGAGGTCATGGAATAGAGTACCACATCAGGCTCCATGGTCAGTGCAGGGTCTCCTTCAGATTCTCTTTTCCCTCTCCCTCCCCCTTTGCCCCTCTCCCCACTCCTGCTTGCTCTGTCTCAAATAAATAGGGATGCCTGGGTGGTTCAATTGGTTGAGTGTCTGACTCTTGGTTTTGTGCATGTCATGCTCTCAGGATCGTGAGATCAAGCCCCATGTCAGGCTCTGCCTTGAATGGGGAGTCAGCTTGAGGATTCTCTCTCTTCTTCACCCTCTGCCTGTCCCCCACTCTCTCTTTCTAAAATAAGTAAGTCTTCAAAGATACATAGGTAGATAAATAAGTCTTTTTTTAAAAAGCACAGTGAGATACCACCTCACACCTGTGACAGTGGCTAAAATCCACACACAAGAAGCAACAGGTATTGGTGAGGATGTGGAGAAAAAAGAACACTCGTGCACTGTTGGTGGGAAGGCAAACTGGTGCAGCCATTATGGAAAACAGTATGGAGGTTCCTCACAAAGTTAAAAGATAGAACTAACCTACAGTCCAGAAATCACACTCCTGGGTACAAGAACACTAATTCAGAAGGGTACATGTACCCCTATGTTTATAGCATCATTATTTACAATAGCCAAAATACAGAAACAGCCCAAGTGTCCACTGATTGATGGATGGATAAAGAGGATGTGGCACATATATACAATGGAATATTATTCGGCCATGAAAAAGAATGAAATCTTGCCATTTGCAACAACATGGATGGAGCTAGAGAGTATAATGCTAAGCAAAATAAGTCAACCAGAGGAAGACAAATACCATATGATTTCACACATATTTAAGAAAACAAGCAAGCAAAGGAAAAAAGACCAAGAAACAAGCTTTTAATTATAGAGAACAAAGTAGTGGTTACCAGAGGAGAAGGGGAGGGGGTGATGGAGATTAAGGAGGTCATGACGAGCACAAGGCGACGTATGGAAGTGTTGAATCACTATATGGTTCACCTAAAACTAATACAACACTGTATGTTAACTAACTGGAATTAAAATGAAAACTTAAAAAAGAAAATGAAACTATAGGGGTGCCTGGCTGGCTCAGTCAGTGGAGTGTGTGGCTTTTGATCTCAGGGTTGTGAGTTCGAGCCCTACATTAGGTGTAGTGATTACTTAAAATGAAATCTTTCAAAAAATGAAAGTGATAGATATTTTTAATGATCTTGGATTTAGGAAGACTTCTTGAAACAATTCAGATTTCAAGAAGAGAAACTATCAGTAAATTTGACTACAAATGAAAATTTCTACAAGGTAAAAATTATAGATACATACATACATAAAATACTGTAAAGCCAAAAGAGAAATGATGAATTGGGGGAAGTATTTGCAACCCATATAGCAAATAGAAGCCTAATTTCTTTTAGATAAAAAGTGCTCTTGCAAATCAATGAGAAGAAGACCAACAACCTAGTAGAAAAATAGGTAAAGGACATGAACAGGCAATTAGCTTATAGAAACAGAAATGTAAGCAACTTATACACACAGGTAAAGATACTCAAGCTTACTCTTAAGTTCAGAAGCCTGAATGAATACCACTTTTCACCTACCAGGATGACAAAGATAAAAAATTAAATAGTTGTGCAGGTAGAGGTGTGAGGAAAGGAATACTCACGTATACTGTTGATGAGTGTGAAAACTGGTATGCTTTCTTTAGACCACAACTGGGCGATATCTGTCAATATTTGAAATGAAATGCCATCTGGTTTAGCAGTTCCAATTTGAGTATCTCTCCTTATAGATGTAGTTACTTGCAGGTGTTGTCAAAGCTAATGTACAAGGATATTCCTTGTAGCGTTGTTGATAATAGTGGGAGGCTGAAAA
The DNA here is from genome assembly GCF_963455335.1 of Martes martes. Classification (NCBI taxonomy): domain Eukaryota; kingdom Metazoa; phylum Chordata; class Mammalia; order Carnivora; family Mustelidae; genus Martes; species Martes martes. The sequence goes on from NC_137897.1 coordinate 19,167,007, forward strand.
CAACCTAATTGTTGATCAGAAGAGGATTCATTGAGTTATTACAATCATATGATAGAATTCTGTGCAGCCATTAAAAAGAATATCACAAGTCTATATGTACTTATAGTGTGTAATTTCCTCCACTTCTAAGCAGAACAGGTTTAAGAAGGATGTATATGATAATTCTCTATTTTTTAAAAGATTTATTGGGGTGCCTGGGTGGCTCAGTGGGTTGAAGTCTCTGCCCTGCCTCAGGTCATGATCCCAGGGTCCTGGGATCGAGCCCCGCATCGGGCTCTCTGCTCAGCGGGGAGCCTGCTTCTCCCCCCTCCCCCCACCTGTCTCTCTGCCTACTTGTGATCTCTGTCTGTCAAATAAATAAATAAAATATTTTAAGAAAGATGTATTTATTTTAGAATAGTGCGGTGGGGTGGGGGGATGGGAGGGGGAGAGTTTCAAGCAGACTCCACACTGAGCATGGAACCCAAAACAGGGCTCAGTCTCATGACCCTTAGATCACAGCCTGAGCCAAAACCAAGATTCAGACACCTAACTGACTGCACCACCCAGGTGCCCCTCTACTTTTTTATAAAGAAGGGGAGAGGGGCACTTGGCTGGCTCAGTAGAGCATGTAATTCTTGATCTCAGGGTCAAGAGTTCAAGCCCCATGTTGGGTGTAGAGATTACTTAATACAGATTATTTTTAAAATGAACCAAGAAAAGAAAAAAATAGAAGGAGAGAGCATTGTTCATAATATAACAAACATTTTTACTTAACCCATTATATCAAATATTATCTATAATGAATGTTAAAAATAATATATTTTATATTTTTTGGACCAAGTCTTTGAAATTTATCTTTATATTTTACACTGGCAGCGCATTTCAATTTGGACTAGCCACATTTCAACTACTCAAGAAGCACATACAGCTAAAAAAAAAAAAAAAAAAGAAGCACATACAGCTACTGGCTCCTGCATTAAACAAATTAGGTGTAGAGTGTAAAGGGTGCTGGGCTAGAAGTTCAAAGACCCGTGTGGCCCCAGAGCCAATTGCTGTGACAGTATACAAGGAATTTACTCTTTCCTGGGCCTTATGTACCTCAGATAGAATATGAAGGATTAGACTAGAGCTCTACAGTCCCTTACCAACTTTAAAATTTAGGGTTCAATTATACTGTTTCATATTACTTACCAAAGTCAAAAATGTACTTGTGTTTTCTTTCAGAGACCCTCTTTTCACGAGCACTCCTAAAATTCTGTGTTTGTGATCTAGGGACTATGTTGTTATTGCTAGAATAAGATTCTTTGTTTATTGGTTTCTTTAACAGAAGAATGTTACTCAGCTGCATACATGATGTAAGCCAAGTAGGAATTGGTCAGTTCTTTTAAAAGAATTAAGCCAGGTTTGAGACTTTGCTAATTCTAATGCTGTATAGAGAGTTTGGAGAGAGTAAAAAAGAGTCACTTCAGCAGTATCTAAAGAAAGAGTAACTACTGAAGGAGAAAATTGAGAGACAAGGGGTTTTCTTTTTTGGGTTTTTTTTTGTGGGGGTTTTTTGTGTGTATCATTTATTTATTTATTTTTATGAACATATAATGTAGTATTTGTTGGAGACAAGTTTTTAAGGTACAATTCCATTTATAAAATTCGTTTTTCAGAAGATAACAACCGGTAGTTGTCTTTGAACAAGAGAGAAGGAGAACAATATGGACACAAGATCTGAACCACGACTACAGAATTAGAATCACTGGGGAGCTTTGTTTAATTCCCAGTGGCCATTCTGTACCCCAGAACAGTTGTTTTCAAAGCATGGTCCCCAGAGTATCAATATCACCTGGAACTTGTTAGAAATGCAAAATTTCAGGCCTTATCCTGAGACCTAGTGAATTGGGAACCCCGTGGTGGTGCCCAGCAGTCTGTGTTGTAACACCCCCCTGGTGAATCCCATGTGCAGAGTTGAGAATTCTAGAGCAGGAAGGTTTACAGGACAGAAACCACAGGTGGCTTTCATATTGAGTGCCAGCTTTCATCCTATATCAGCCATGGAGATGGAGTTGGAGATGCAGCGCAGTTTGCCTGCTAGGTATTTGCCATTCCTGATTTGGGAATTGGGGTAATTTATTGGCATTATAGGTGGTTGGATGGATTATAGGATGTTCCATTTCACAAACAGAAGTCAAGAAGTGTCCTATCCAGTCAGCTAAAAAGAAAAAAAGGAGAAAAGGGGATAAAACAGGAAAAAGAAAAGGAAAAAAAACAAACATTGGAACAGAAGCCACAAAAAGTTGGGCAGGATGAAATAGTATACTGGGTAAATGTTGTAAGTGAAGAAATTCAGGCTAGATTACAAAATATTTCATTTATATGTAAGGGTTTCTTAAAGAAGTTCAAGTGTCATGGGGATTTTAGGCCCACTTTATGATCTGTCATCAGTTCTGTTTGATCAAAAAGTACTGAAGGGCTTGTTCAACCCTTTATCATTTGGCATTAGAGGATACATTTCCACTTAACATTTAGACTTTTGATAGGATGCACTTAATACAGGTTCAGTAAATTCAGAATGAACTAAACCAGAAAATAAATATATTTTCCAAGCGTAAAGAGGTTGTCACTGACTGAGAAGGAGTTAATGTGTCACATTCTTTTGATTTCTACTCCTCGGGAGAAATCACAGCATCTGTAATTTCGGAGGTATATTCTGAAGAATGTTATATTGTGATTTCTCTAAGCTAAATCTTAGAGATCTGTCTGGGAGTTTGCAGCCCTGACAAAATAAGAATGGACCCATTATAGGATCAGGTTCATTTGATTTTTCAAAAGTTAGGGGAAATACGCAGATCATTTCAGAGACTCTTTCTGCTCTGCCTTCTTGTGAGGCAGATGAAGGAAAGCAGGCTGGGCTGTTGCGAGGGTTGGGAGCTAATTTTTTTCAGATCTCGGCAGTACAACTTCTACAAGCCCTTTCTGTGTGTATTTTTCTTTTCTCCTCCCAAAATACTACATTTTACCCGGGAAAGCCAATTTCGATAATTTCCGAAAAGCTAGGCATTATAGCAGAATTTGTTCCTCTTAGGAAAAAACCGCTCCTTCACTATTGCGATTAGAACCTGCCTTTCATACCTGAGTAAAAATAAGTCTGGTACAACTTTTCTAATCATCACATTTACTATAGAAAAGATGATACTACTACTCATGAGACCATGGTTATCTACTAAAAATATGATTTCGATTTTTTGTATTAATTTCAGAGTGTTCGGCTTGTTTTGTGAGCTGGGGTCTGCGTATAAAGTGGTTTTCAGCACACTGGTGATATCGTTGAACATCTTCCTCAGATAGCAAACATGCATTTCCACAGCTTTTTGGACAGAACCACAGTTAATAATTTATTTACAGGAAAAAGGTGTGGTTTTTAAAATTATTTGTTTCTCATCTTATGTTCTGGCATTTACATTATGAAACTTCATCTCGGTGTGTAGACTTACCTTGTGTTGCCAAAAGGAAAGAAGTGGCTTTTCTGCAAAGCTACAGTTTTGACTTTATTGTCTGCTACGAAACAGCTGCTGATACCAGAAAAATGCCGTCTCATCATTGGACCTGGGGTGTCCAAAAGAAGCAGGAAAAAAAAAAATGACTGTAGCTCCCTGTCTGCCCTGGCCCTCTTCTCTTTTCTCTCCGTTTTCAGTTTTCATTGCCATGAAGAGCAGGAGAACAATATTCTGCAATTAAGGATTCCATTAAGTTGAAGAAAAGAGCAAATGGGGGATGTTTGTTCTCCAAGCTGAAAAAATTTGTCTGGGGTGGGGGGGGTGGATAGTGGTAGTGGTTTAGAGAGAGGTGGGTGGAGAGACGAAGTCAGGGCTGTTTGTTGAATATACTGTTAAGGACTGTTACCATCCTAATTAATCAAGTTAGAAATTACAGCTGTAGTCGGTTTCCCCCCAATTCTTGTTATCAATTTTCTTCTCTTTTGAGACAAAGCAAATATAAATTTTGTGTTCATTTGTCATTCGTTCTTTGACTTCAGCATCTCTGAAAATAACAATGTAGCACAAAAGCCCAGTATTTACCTAGTTGTAATGTGGGTTGCCATGGTGTTTTGCAAATTATTGCAATTATGTTCACCATGCGAGTCGCCCTTGGTAACTGGCGAAAAAACTGATAATCCTGTTTTGAACAAAAGGTCAAATTGCTGAATAGAAAGTCTTGATTAACTAAAAGATGTACAAAGTGGAATTATTTCCTACCATTCAGAAATAGTTCTTGATCGGGTTTGGGGGAGGGGGTGAGTAAGTACATCTGATTACTGAAGTACAAAGCATTGAAAGGATGTTGTCTTGAGCCTTTCATGTAGTCTTAATGGTGGCTTTTTTGTCAAATTTACCCATTTGCCGCATTGAAAGAGGCAGCTGCATTTAAGCTGGAGAGACGGTGCTTTTTCAAGAGTTCAGTGCAGGGAAAGTTCTCAGCAGTATCTGCAGTTTACTAGTAGCCCCTGGTCTATTAAAACTGATGTGCCGCATTTGAGCCCATTGCTCTCAGTACTTGTGAACCCCTCTGGCTGATGATCTAATAAAGTGCTCTTACTGGACAATCTCTGATCAGCTACTTAGAAAGAAGCTTGGGGGAAGGGTAGGAGGGACACCCTCACAGGCAGTCAGAGTTGGTGTAGGCCAGAAGAGTCTTGAGCGAGTGGCCAAACCGAAAGGTTTGTCCTGATGATAATTGGTGCTAAGCTGTGATCACAATTTTTCTTCTGGAAGGAAATCTTAATTTTATTCAAAGTTGAATAAGAAAAGATTAGCCATGTCTTTTTGAAATTCAAAAATCCATCTTTGTGGATTTGTTTCTTAAACTATAGGCATCCATAAAATACATGATCCTATGTTTATGTAAAACCAAAAGTTTCCCAGGTTACAGCCAAAGGTCAAATGGATTTTATCTCTTCTGTATCTGGCAGAGTATCTGGGGGAGTGAATTTCGAAGGCAGGGGGTCTCTTCTTTTCTTAATGGCCACCTGAAAAATCAGTTCTCAAAACTTTTGAGAGTGTGTGAAAGTGGCATGAAAGCAAAGCAAACCTTAACAAGTTTGTGGGTTTACATTCTACGTCACCTAGCAACCCCCTGGCTCGGCCAGATCTCTTGTCCACCCTTAGTTCTGTTTGCAGACTATTCAAACGGCCCTTCGAAACCATGAAAGATATTCAGTTTCATTAGTACCATTCTCAAGGAGAAAATAATTAAAGTTAAATGAACAAACATTGCCTGGTGATGGTTTGAACTCCATTCTGATTTTAAGATCTCCTTTGAGGCACTTGCATAGATAGTTCAGTTTTAACATTTGTTGTTCACTACCCAAAGGCATATCACATTAAACTGTACCAATAAATTACTAGCCTGCTAACAAACAAACAATAAAAATTACTTTTAGCTAGACTTCAGCAAAGAAAAGAAACTCTGCTAATAATAAGGTTCTAAGCATGCCCACCTGATTGAATTTTTTTTAATTTGATTCCTATCCTGGACATCTGAGTTGATCCGTATGTATGTTGAATAAAAGGCAGGGGAGGGGGTGTGGGGAACAAAGCACCTCTGTTTAAAACGGATTTATTACCTACCTTCAGATATCCAGCATTGTAAAGAAAAGTATTCAAATCATATTCCATAGAAGGCTGTGTGCATTTTAGTGAATGGCTCGATTTAATAAATGATTCTACTGCTACTAATACATGCCCTGCCACTTTCTATGTGCTTAAGTCAGCCTATTTTTAAAATTTCTGACTTAGTAAAAAAAAATTTTTTTTAAAGAAAAAACATTTTGGGGGCTCCTGGTTGGCTCAGTCATCATATGACTGCCTTTGGCTCAGGTCGTGATCCCAGGGTCCTGGGATCGAGCCCTGTATCAGGCTCCCTGCTCAGCGGGAAGCCTGCTTTTCCCTCTCCCACTCTGCCTGCTTGTGTTCCCTCTCTTACTGTGTCTCTGTCAAACAAATGAATAAAATCTTAAAATTAAAAAAAAGAAAAGAAAAAGCATTTTTTCATGTGCCCTTTTTTTTTCTCATAAGCACGTTTGCTGAAAATTCATCTTGCTAACAACCAGGCACCTGTGATATAGTTCAAAATATTTTTCACATGTATTAGTGATTCAATTGTATTGAATGCTCTCGGCAAAACTGTCTCTTCCTTCATTAGTAACAGCTTTCTAATTATAAAAACAACATATGCTTGTTGTAGAAAATTCAGAAACTACAGAAACAGAAGAAACCACCTACAGATAACCGGTGATGACATTTTAGGGTAGTTCCTTCCAGTCTTTTTTTTTTTTTTTTCCTGTGTATACACTGATGAAACTAAGGCTTGAATTTACTTTTGAGGTTTTATTTGTTAGTATGTGTTCATAGCAAAGGTAAGTTTTTTCATCATTGAAGAGTTGAGAGTCAGGAGTGGTCACACAAGTCGTGAACAGTTTTCCTGAGAGGCTTTGTCAATAAAGTATTCATACAAGCGGCAGAGTAGCCATTTGGCCATCTCGTTCTACATGATTCTTTCTTCCTTTTCCATGTTGAAATGTCTATATGCCTTCACCGACACTTCCACTTATAACCATTCATGTTGGAAAGTCACAGTTGGAATAGAACATCCCCAAGTCACTTGTAGCTTCACATAGGGGGAAAGAACTCTTTTATGAAAAGATTTGTAATACAATAGAGATTAATGGAATGTGGAGAGAAAAAAGCTTTCAGTTTCTCACATAAAGTAAAAGCAAGGCAGCTTGGCGATCTTGTATTCTTACTACTTGTATTTTGTTAGATCTCTAACATCCACAGTACGTGGCTAGGTTGCATGAGCTCTTTGTGCTTTGTTGACAGTTGACAGACAAAGCAAAATTATTCCTGAAGTAAGGTACTGTGTACTTAGTTGTGACCTATTATAGCCTACGAATGTAGCTTGCTTTTGAGTTGGATGAATAGGGAGAGTATTTTATAGAATAGGCTTGAATATACTAAGAGAGATTTTAGCTGCCCATACAGAAAGATACATGTCCTCCATTGAACTTTTTCCCCCCAAAACGTAATTTTCCTTATAAAATGATTTTAAGTATATTTTCCCCTGTTGCTTGCTTGGCGACAATTTTAACTGTTCCAGTATTGTCCTACAGTGGTAAAATAAAATTGCTGGTAATTGTTGGCTTTCTCTGCTCACAGTATAGCAGGAGGAGATGGCTTGCATGGGGCTCTTTAATGTACCTCAGGGACATCTTCTGACGTTCAACCTCTGATTGCAAATTAAAATAACAAGGCTGAGTATTGGATTTGATGTGAGGCAAAGCAGAACAACTTGCTAATTTATCATGTAATATACAATTGCCTAGGTTGGAATTTGTCCACTTGTGGTGCTATTCTGTGTGTTTAAATGAGGACCACTGTTTGCATCTAACCTATCATAACAGTTTGGGAGTGCTCCATTATCCTTTCAGCAAACTGATGGCAGAGTCTGGTCCTCACACAAATGATAAGATCAATAAGTTTCAAATAACTTGGATGAAATGACATGTGACTGTTCATTTAAAGAGATCTCTTACTTTAAAAATCAATTTTGGTAATATTTAAAATTCTTAACATTGACTGACAAGGCACTTTCTTTCCACTTCTCTTTTGGTTGATAATTTTGTTAAAAATATTTTTGTATTAACTTCAGTGAATAGTTAGTTTATATATGTGTATTTCCTGATTTGCTCCTTCATCTCCTACCCTGGCACCTCTCTGAGACTTAATAATCACTCTTTGACAGGCCAGCATGCTGCAGTGTAGAAGATTTAACTTTAAAAGCAAAATTATGTTCTTGTTAAAACTTCCCCTGGAGATCTTAGGAAAATTTTCTCCCAGTTTTGGGTGCAAATGTGGGTCAGAAAGCAATTTGTTTTTTGATATTTCTGGAAATCCCAAATCACAACATGTCATTCTTCAAAAGCAGCTGTGGGCCCATACTGTGCACTGTCTATACGACCCATTTTACACTGGGGATAATTCTATGACAGAAAAATGTGACTGCAAGGGAACCCCCAGAACATTTATAAATGGTTTGGGTAAAAAGAGTGTCTGGTGTGCTCAGAGTGCATATCGTTTGGGGAAAGGAGCAGTTAATGGCCATTACAGGAAAATAGTAATGATGTGGTGAACTCTGTAAGAGCACACGAATGCTGGCAGACCTCGCCCTGTGCTGCTGTCACCGCACTCCTGGAGAGTCATTACAGTTTAAACTAAATCATACATCAGTGCACTATTGTGGTGTGTTGTGTCTTCAAAATCTCTGAGTCCCAAAATAAAGCAAAGACCCCTTCCTATTCCCTCACCATCCATTCTGCCATCTGTAACCTGAAATCTAGTACGGTTTTGTCAGGAGGAACATGGAAGGGCCGCTTATATTGACTACATAGCTCTATTATTTTACATTCAAATTGCAAAGCACCCTTACCTAATCTTACCAGTTATCCATCATCATAGCTCTCCATATTAGGTAACGGCAGATGGGAAACCGACCAGGCTCTTTCCTGGTTGGAATAGTGCGTCTTTAACAGTGTCTTGTTGCCTGTAGGCGAGCACCGATGTTCCCCAGTAGTGCAGATGTGTGTAGGGTAGGGATAATATCTTACATTTAATGAACAGTGTTGTGGGCTCTGAGCAACCTTATTAGGGTAAATGTTATTAGCTTTTGTTTTGTAGATGAGGAAACTGAAGCTCAGAGGAAAGGTTAGTGACTTAACGTGAAATTACCCTTTAATAAATGGGTGGGGCAAAGCCACATTTACATGCAGTTTTTTATAACCTTGTTTCTGTATTCTTCATTGAGTGTGAACCTTTGTGCTAGAGACTGGAGAGGGCACTACCAGATCCGAAGTGGTCATCCCCCAGGCCTGACCTTCCAGTTAGGGAGGTAAAATAAGATTGTTCCGGAACAGTGCACAGCATTGTATGCTTGGTGGCAGTGGGCTAGAGGGAGAAGTCCCTGGAGGGTGGAGAGTTTTCACAGGAGGGGAGTGGAAATGATGCTCAAGGAATGGCCACGTTAGGCAAAGATTCTACAGCATTAGCCAAGACAAGGTGTTGGCAATAGGCAAGATGTATTGAGGACAGTGAGAAAACTAATCCATTGGGGGCGAAGAGTTTGTGTAAGAGAAAAGGGGGATGGAATGAGGGTGGAAAGATTTGAAAGCCAGACCAAAGCATGCATTCTCTAAGGAAGGTTTACCATAGGGAGTGAAGGGGCCTTGGGAAGCTACACTTGGCAAGTCTTTACAGAGAGAACGGAGCTGGGGAAACCAGGCAGGAGGCTGTTAAGGTAGATCAACTTTGAGGTCTGGGCTTTGGTGAAGTAGATGACGGTGGGACTGCAAGGCCAGCGGACAACTTGGGTGACTGATTGGAAGTGGGAGGAGAAGGACCCACCATCTATTTGATTCAAGAGTATGAGAACTGTGCATTTTTCTTTCTCCTGGGAATTTTAGACCCTTATTATTTCCTATAAACTAGCTCCTCTATTATTTTATTGCTTCTGTTCATTCATTTATTCAAAAGATTTTTTTGTGTGCCACATTTCCAGGTCTGGATGATTTCTGTGTATGCATCCTTCTAAAAATACAAAAGTACACAAGTGGGTAGGTTTGTGTTTAAGGTGCACCTACCAGGAACGCCTCAGTTACAAGTGGAAATCGATCCCTTTTTAGCATGTGCAGACAGAAACCATTTTAGTTGAGACCTCAGAAATATAATTTAGTAATCAGAACCAATCAGCATTTGACACAATTTCGTACACAATGATTTCAAGGAATTAGTGATGCTGAAACTAAAGTTAACAGGTGATGGATCTTTGCGTATTTTGGTAAAGGTTTATTTTGCTTTTGGCCAGGCTGGCTTCACCTCTTTTGAACCCTCTACTTATAAATGTGGTTAAGGTAGGCATCTGTCACATAATGACTTCATTCCTGTTGGTTGTGACAGTTTGGCATTTACATTTGGCGTTGCATAATAAAATGACATATTTGGATGTCACATATCCTTAGAGTGGTTCTGGGAGTTTTCATAAAACCCAGCCCTTCTTATAGGTTGGACTTCCAGAGAACTACACGTTATTAATTTTTTTGCCATTAACTTGGCAATGTAACTTTGGGCTGTACGTTATTTCCCAACACGGGAAATGAAAATAAGCTTAGTTTTGTCTTTGTGAGTGGATTTATTCAGTGCTTATATGTGCGACTAAGATTAGCCCCATCATGGAATATTTTTAAAGACTTGGCATATTTAATTTTAACAATGCAGATGTTTCTTGAAAGGTAGATTTGGCTTAGTCCATTAATATTTGCTGGGGGAACAAAGGGTTAACTGAAGTGTACTTGGCAAAATCAAATGGAACCAAAGCATAAATTGAATATGATTAGGGTGTATTTCCCCCACAGAAGAGTTTTGTTTAAAATACACCATGACCAAAAGCTTAATTATCAAAATAAAACAAGAGGAATCAAGAGTTACAGGCTTCTGATATTGTGTTTCAGCCCTTAGTTCCCTTCACACAGTTATCAGCATGTGTAATTTCCATGCATAATAGCACTAGTTATTGTTGTCATTTGTAAAGGGAGATTAACAGATAGTAAGTACAAACAAACCCAAATAAGTACTGAATAGAGAGGTGACAAAGAAGAAAAGACCTCTTTAATGTTAATTATAACTGGTAGGAAGTCTAGACAAATTATATTATCTGTTTTCTATATGATTTGAAAGGACATTTAGTTAGTAACTCTGTCAGAGATAGAGTTAGGTGTTTGCTTTAGAAACAGGTGAGGTGACAATTTAGCATCTCCTTGGTTGGCAGCTTGCTAGTGAGTCATGAAGTTGTAGTAAATTGATGGAATCAAGTTTCCAAAGCACCTGAAGGGTAGTTGAGCTTTGCGAAGGGTGTATTTTAAAAAATTAAAGAATAACTTTAATTTGCAGGTTATATCCCAGTAATTAAAAATGTATTGTCTCGGGGCACCTGGGTGGCTCAGTGGGTTAAAGCCTCTGCCTTTGGCTCAGGTCATGATCTCAGGGTCCTGGGATCGAGCTCCGCATCGGGCTCTCTGCTCAGCGGGGAGCCTGCTTCCCCCTACCCCCCGCCCACCTGCCTTTCTGCCTACTTGTGATCTTTCTCTGTGTGTCAAATAAATAAATAAAATCCTTAAAAAAATTATTGTCTCAAAACATGCAGGTTGTTGCCTGTATGCTTGCGTTTTAAAACTTTTGTTTAGAATTGAATGAATTACAGTTGGGGTTGGCATCCTTACCTGATACCTATTCCAAAGTGTGCGTAAAGCCTCAGATAGCAACTTTAAGGTAGCAAAGCCAAATGAACGATCAAGGAGTAGTCCAGTCCTCCATGTCTCATACATAGTTTGCTTGAATTCTACTGCTTCCTTTACTAATATGCCTAAATGGGTACTTTGGAAAGAACTAGTCTCACTGTTAGTATTCATAAGCTGCATTGAAAATGTAATACCTGCTGCGGTCAGTACCACTGTCTCCCTCTGTATCCCCCATGCCTAGGACAGGCTAAAATGAAGTGTCTGGTTTCCTTAATTCTGAGGGGCCATCGATTGTGAACTGCACTCTTGACTTAACAGTGCTTTTGAAGGAAACAAATATGTTATTAAATGTACATATCAATTGTAAATACATCTGGGTTTCTGAAATATCAAAATGTGAATTAAAATCATGTCCTCAAGTCAGGAAAATGTAGTTATAGGCCTGATGAATTAGAACAGAGTTGCCTGTGACCCAGAACCACTGATTCCTTCTTCTAGTTTGTGTTCTGCTGTGGTGGTGGTTTTTTGTCTTGGGTAGGAGCCACATGACTCCTTTTTTTCCATCTCGTTTGGCGTTTATACTTGGTACTATACAACTTGGTTCTTAAGGCCAAACCTTACTGAATTACTTTTAGTCTTTGTGTGTGTGAATCTTTCTTATTTAGGTTGTCATTTCCTGAAACTCTGTATCTGGGGCCGCTTTGGCTACTCCACACAACATTTAATGTAATTCTGGGCATATATTAAAGGTTTCATAAGGAGTCCTTGAGATGCTCTATCTGAAAAGTTTAATTTTTAAAGTAGTTCAGCGTATTGATTGAAGATAGGAATGAAGTTCACTGTGAATGTATTGACTAGTGAATTTTATAATCTTTAAAGGTATTATATTTTCTTTTAGTCAAAAACTTTTACAGTCTATGTTCTCTGGCTGTGAAAGCCATAAATAGAGCTGGAAGAACTGATTTTTGGTGCTCTCTCTTGAGTCTGGTTGTAGTTTCTTCCAAGAAGAGCCTATTCTGAGGACTGAGGTCGCACGGCACAACAATGAATGGGGACATCCTGCAGATTTGGAGTAAAGCCATGCAGCAATGTTAATAAGTGGCAAATGAAGGTCCCCAATGTAATTAAGCAGCATTTGTGTATATACTGCTCTGAGCTAGGGGGAAAAGACCAACGAGCTGCTCCATTGAGAAACAGAGAACAGGGTTAAACACGCCAGTGATTCTTTCCTTAATCACATCTCACATAGCTCTCTGGCTTTCATTCTTTTGCATGTGTCCTTCTCTCTGCCTAAGTGGTCTTTTCTGCTTTCTCCACCTGCCAAACTTCTACTCACTCTTCAAGACCATTTCAAAAGTTCTGCTTCCCCACATATTCCCAAGACCCAAAGACAGCTAAGTCCCTATTTGCAGCTGCCTAGGTGGGAGCACCATGCAGTAGGGAACACACCTCGTACCCCAGCACTTCAGCCTACTTTGCTTAGCCTTATTGTGCCTAATACATGCAGCACTAAACCCATAAACTCAGGTACCTTCATAAGAACACCTGAGCTTTGGGGTGCCCGGGTGGCTCAATTGGTTAGGCATCCGACTCTTGGTTTTAGCTCAGGTCATGATCTCAGGGTTGTGAGATCGAGTCCCATGTCGGGCTCCATGCTCAGCAGGGAGTCTACTTGGTATTCTCTCTCTCCCTCTGCCCCCCCACCCACATGCTCATGTGCATGTGTTCTCTAAATACATACATGCATGCATACATACCTACATAAAATCTTTTTTTTGAAGAAGAAGAATACCTGAGCTTTGCTCCACCCCATTCGTGCAGTTTTGTATCCCTTTTGGAGCAGGTATGTTTTATAGCAAACATGACACTGATTTAAGATAATAGGCATGTTGTTTTCACATCTCTATGAGAAAATTCAAACAAGAGCGGCAGGGAGGGTAACTGAAGAAGGAAAGTGAGAAGAGAGTCTAAAGGCCAGAGAAGTGGGCAATGACTGTTTCAGAAGTGGGAAAAGAGTGGTCGGTTGAAATTGTCCTTGAAAACATTGCAGCCAGTTTTATGCCTCCAGATTATGTGTGTAGAAGAATCTGTCTTAATTTTAAATAATTGCTTCCTTTAAGTGTTTCTTATATGCTGAGTATAGCTCTAAGTGTGCTAAACGTATTGCATCATTACAACCTGTAAATACTGTTGTTGGGCCTATTTTACAGAGAAGGAAGCTGAGCACAGCAGTTAAGTCACTAGCTAGTAGTCATTCAGCTATTGGGAAAGCCATTCATTTCTACATGGTATACTCTTTTTTAAGGATTTATATATTTATTTTAGGGAGCATGCATAAGTAGGGGGAGGGGCACACAGAGAGGGAGAAGCAGACTTCCCACTGAGCAGGGAGCCCGACATGGGGCTCCATCCCAGGATCCTGGGATCATGAGCTGAGCACCCAGCTGAGCTGAGCCACCCAGGTGCCCTACATGGTATACTCTTGACTTTGATAATGGTCTTTATCAATGACCGAAAACCCATCCGTGTGTAATCATATAAGCTTTTACTGGGAGGTTTTGCTGAATGCGTGCCAGGGAGTCTATTTTAAGAAGGGAAGAATATCTTACGTGATCTTTTTTTTTTTTTTTTTAATATGAAGAGTTTTCTAACTGTTAAGGTTGGGGCATAGATCAAAGTGACATGTCAGAGAAGAATGATAAGGAGCTATTTCAGAATCTCTAAGGAAAGTTTGAGCTAAATGAGTCCATCTTGATAATGAAAGGGATTTTATTTTGTTTGTTTAAAGATTTATTTTTTTATTGGAGAGAGAAAGAGAAGCAGATTCCCTGCTCAATACAGTGCCTGACACAGGCTCGATCTCACCACCTTGTGATCATGACCTGAGCCAAAACCGAGAGTCGAATGCCTAACCGACTGAGCCACGCAGGTGCCCTGAAAGGGGTTTTTGTGTGTATTTGTTTGATGGTGGCAATAAAACTGAAGTGTTCTCTTTCTTCTCTCAAGGGCTGGTTGATTTGTGAGGAGCCAACCTGTCGAAATCGAACTCGACGCCTTCCCCTTCAGTTCTCCCGAAATGGGCCTCTTTGCCAAGTCTGCATGAAAGCTACACTTCGTCCAGAGGTAATAGTCACATGATGCTAAAGAACTGTTTAGAAGGGAGCGGGGGTCTGTATTTTCCCATCCCTTAGCTCTGAGAGGTAGATATTTGATATTTGCCCTCTGGAAACACCCTACTACCACACACGTGTATTTTTTTTTAAATTCAGACTTCAAAAAGGTAAATACTTTATTTTTTCACATCATGAATAACACTACTGACTAATGTTAAAAGAGAAACTGACTAGTTCTCATCAAAATTACTCTGGTTTCTTTGGTTGCCACTGCATAATCACACAGAAGGAACTGCTTTTATAGAAACTTGTCCTCGGACTAGGTCAGAACCCCTTCTGTAAGGGCCATAAAACCTCCCAAACCTATGCCCTAAAGGATTTATTGTCTTTGTGTGGGATTCCATTGTTTCCAAGGGACGGCATATCCAGCTTTTTCTCTACCCGAGCACGTACACCTGAGGGAGGAGGCCCGCTATCATTAGTGACTTCCAAGTAGGGAGCACGTAGTCTGGAAACACCTTCCTGGTATTGGCTTTCCTTGTGTTGTACCCTTGGAGCATCATCACCCCAAGCAGCATTCCTCACACTGTGGGGAGAGAAATGTTTGAAGGTCTTCCTTGCAAAGAGGGTTTTGTGATCAGTACATCTACCAAAGTCTGGGCTAGCCAGAGTTAAACAAGCTTATTGCACATTGTCTGAGAGCCTGTAAAATGATAATATGCAATCAACCTCTCCAGTACAGGACTGTAATGTGCCTTGCTTTACAAATGTGTCCGGCGCGAGGATTTATAAGGATTTTGGTGAGAAGAAAGTAGGAATAAGGAAACTGTTATTTACTTTTTTTTTTTTTTAATGCTAAGGCAGTGTTCTATAATCAAGTCTTGACTTCAGGTCTTTTCACTGAAAAGGGTTGGTATACAGGCTAGTTTTAGGAAAATACTTTAAAGTCCTAATGGCTCCTTATTTTAAGATAACAGGTCACTTCACTAAAATTTAGTGAGGAGTCTTAAACTACAAATGGCTACTACCATTGTATATTCTCTTGCTGTTTTGCATAGCCATATGTATTTTTTAAAAGATTTTATGTATTTATTTGAGAGAGAGAGAGAGTGAGATCGAGAGAGAGAGCACACCAGCAGAGGGGAGGGGCAGAGGGAGAGGGAGAAGCCGACTTCCCGCTGAGCAGGGAGCCATATGCGTGACTTGATCCCAGGAGCCCCAGATCACGACCTGAGCCAAAGGCAGACACTTAACCGACTGAGGCACCCAGGCACCCTGCCATAGGTATTTTTTCAGTCATGATGAAAGTATGCTTCTGTATCATGTTTATCTTTTGTCAAGTGTCTGTGTTGCTACATCATTTTCAGTACCAAAACCAAATTTAACATTTTCTCTTGTTGGACATTTTAGGCTACTTTTACTGTCTCTTTATTAGAAAATTATAATGACTATTCTCCTGCTTATATTATTTTTTATTGTTACTTGAAATATTTCTTGATAAATTCTTCTTGAGAATGCATGTCAAAATTCCTAAATACAATATGGTCATGAATCATATTGCTACATTGCTTTCTTAATGGGTTTTCCCAACTTAAACTGTAGCCAGTACTTGATGCATGTACCAGTTTTACCACTGTCTTTGCACCATTTGGACATTATCATTATTTTTAGCTAATTTAGTAAGTATAAAATGTTCCTTGCCTTATTTTGTATATCTTTGATAATTAGTTAAGTAGTATATAGTTTTTTTAAGATTCTATTTATTTATTTGACAGAGAAAAAGATCACAAGTAGGCAGAGAGGCAGGCAGAGAGAAAGGGGGGAAGCAGGCTCCCCACTGAGCAGAGAGCCTGACTCGGGGCTCGATCCCAGGACCCTGAGATCATGACCTGAGCTGAAGGCAGAGGCTTAGCCCACTGAGCCACCCAGGTGCCCCTGTAGTTTTTTTTTTTTTTTTAACAAAAATATGGAAACACTTAGTGAGAATTAGGTATTGTACTAAGTTGGTCTCATCCCAACACTTGGATTAGCAAGTGTAGGAAGAGAACAAAAGTATATGTATTTAGTGTGACTCATCACTCCACTTGTAGACTCTAGGGGAATCACCTGGCTTCATGAACCGATGCTGCCTTTGAGACTTCTTAAACATCTAGCTCATCAAGTCAAGTTTAGTGAAGATTGAATTACTTCTTAGAAAGTCAGTGAGTTTTATGATGATTCCACTGTTGGTGAGAGAAAGTAAAAGGAGACTGGATAGCTAATAGATTGGTAGCCCTCCAGTAAACGTTGATGATGATATTGGTAGTGGTTCAATAAATCAGGTCATCATTTGTCATTTAGTACCCTTTTTTTTAATGAGTGAGCCACCACAGGCATTTTGAAGTACTTTACCCATGTTCATATCCTTGTCCTCAAAATGGTAACATTTTAGGCCGACTTTTACCAAGGTTATCAGCCACTCTTGACAGGGAGGAGCTTTCATAGTGCAGGGTCATATTTCTTGGGTTGCACTGCTGCTCTGAACATGACCTTTTGGGGTAACTGGAGGTTCAGAGCATCCTGGTTGGTGATACTGCCTGTATTGTCAAGGGACCTTGACAGTAGGTCTGAACCCACTCTTCTGCAGTCTGTTTGGATGCTAGTGATGAGTTGGGCATTGCTTGATTCTGTGTATGAGGTTCCTGGGCTTTCCTAGTAAGAGGGAAGTGGCACCTGTCCAGAGACCATTCCAAAGAAGCTCCAGAATCAGTGATAGAATGGACAGGATCATTGTAATTACTATAGGGTTTTCTCAAGTGTCTGTTTTTCAGGATTATGCTTACCTGATCCTTAAGTTATAGGGTGCTGTGCCTCAATCATACATTACTTTCATTTAATAATTGTTTATTAAACACCTACTACATCTTAGGTAGTGTGGGGCTGGGGGCAAACCAATGAACAGGACATTTCCTTATTTATAAAGGTAGTTTCACATTGCATAAATTATATAAAATTGATATCTGTGGGCAAGAATAGACATTTGCAAATACCTGTTTGGACAGAAGCACCAGACCTTCCCGATGCTTGCCTAGTGGGGGCTTTAGGTACATTGTTCAAGTTTGATGGTAAAGCACTTGCCACTTACCATGCCAGTCTCATCCTTACATAATAAATCTCCTCTTATTTAGTCCTTGGTTGCATTTGGCTTGAGTACTTTCCAGGACTGACTTGGGGTATGAAAGTTGGCTCTTCTTCTGACTCATGTTGCCAAAGTCATAAGAAAGCTGGGACAGTTTTGTTCCCAGGGTTTTAGATGTGTCCATCTTCTCAGATACCTTTAGGGGGAAAAAAATCAGTTAAGTTTTTTCATGTTCACAGGAATTTAACAGTATTCAAATTGCTGATTATTTAAAAATACATTCTCTGAGTGTTCTCTGTTACATAGGAAGTACACATAAATGCAAGAATTCAAGCTTCAATATATACATGCGTTCCTAAATAAGTAGAACCTGTTTTCACACGGGGGAAATAGACACAGTACTTTCCCAAGTTAGAAAATAAATATTTTAATATCTCATTATTTCAAGGACCTGATTTTGACTTCTTACAGTGGCCAAAGTCTGGCTGTGAGGTGAACCGATAGGGGATTCTGTATTCTGTAATTCACCAAAACTAAAGGGTTAGTTTGTTTTGTTTAGTTTGCACTATAGAACTAAGATTTTGAGCTAAATTAAACTTCTGCTCACTAACACTTCTGTTCTTGATACAGAGGTGAGAAAGCATCTACATGTGACTCCCTGGGCTGTGGCAGAAATCACTGAGGAAGTCTCATAGCCCCTGGGCTAGAGCACTGTGGTGGATGCCTTCATCCTGTTTATTCAGCTAAATTTCTTGAAGGCCACTTATAAAGAAAGCAGTAGAAGGACTCCTAGGTCTACTCTGGGATACTTTTAGTGTTTCTCACATTATCCTCAGTTGTAAAATTGTGAGGATCCTTTATAATGGAATGTGTATACCATACAGGACTTTGGCCTTCAAAAAAGAAGAAGGGGTAATATTGAATTTGTGGTCATTTGTTAGTTTCAAAATGGTTGCAGCTGAAGTGTTGATTTGGTAAGTCGATTAGGGACAGTGAGAATATTGCCAGGCTACCTGAGAAGAAGTGTCTTATTTCTGCATAAGATGAAAGCATGAAAATAATTGTGGTCTCTTAGGGCAGTAATTATGAGTTGTGCAGGCAGAGAACCTTGGAACTGTGATAGAAAGTCTTAGGCATCTGTACCTAGTCACTGGTTACCATCCAGGAGTTAGTGGATTTTTACCGTGAAGGGGCTTTTGGACTTGTCCATTGTAATTTTGGTGTGCCTGTTTGTTGATGCAGAGTTTGTTAAACTTAAACTCTTAACCATGAAGCAGACGATAGCTTTCTTTTTCAATAGAGTTTTTCATTTTTATTAAGGTGAAATTCACATAACGAAATCAACCATTTTAAAGTGAATAATGAAGTGGCACTTAGTACATTCACAAATGTTGTAAGACCACTACTTCTATCTAGTTCCAAAACATTTCATCACCCCACAAGAAAACCCTGTACCCTTTAAGCCATTGTACCTCAATCCTCCCCTTCTCCCAGTCCTGGGAACCACTGATCTGCTTTATATCTCTGTGGATTTCCTTATTCCGGATATTTCATATACATGGAAACATATTATATGTGACCTTTGGTGTCTGGCATCTTTGACCTAGCATATTTCTGAGGTTCATCTGTGTTACAACCTGTGTCAGTACTTCATTCTTTTTTAAGACCAAGTAATAGTCTGTTAAATAGCTATACTACAGTCTGTTTGTCCGTTCATCTATCTGTGGACATTTGGGTTGCTTCTTTCAATATACTTTGAATTCTATTAATTTCATTAGCTGGACAGATTTTACATTTGGCTTAAATATGTTATATTTATAATATAATGTTAATAAGATAATATTAATATCTTACATTTGGCTCACTTGTTGGCCCTAGTTCAGCTGAATGGTACTACACAAAGCTAGGCTGATCCCTTCCTCTGTTCAGTAAGTACTTGCTCAACACCAGCTCTGCCTGCTCTGAGAACCTTTTAGATACATGAAGGTAGCTATCTTCATGAGCCTTCTCCTCCTTGGCCCAGTTTTCCTAGATCTTCAACCATTTCTGTAGTGCTCTGCTTTCAGAATAATCATCCTAGTCTAGAGTTTGTGTCCCAGTAAAGTGAGAAGCCCAAAACAGCATGCAGCCCTTCGAGTGCTCTTGCTAGCACTAGTCTGGAGCAGAATAAACCTGTCGTTGCTTACTTTTCTAGGTAGTAAATTTCTATGAAGTCTACTTAGGGTTGCATTAACTTTCCTAGCATCCATATTCACAGTGTTGACTCATTTTGAACATCCCATCTACTAAGATATGTAATGTTTTTGCACATGCAACTGCTAAGCCATGGCTTACCAGATTTCCTGAGATCCATGTGGTTTTTTTAGATCTCTCTGTAAGGCTCCATTAGTAGTGTGTTAGTTTCCTAAGTCCGCTGTAACAAAGTACCACAAGCTAGGTGGCCTAAAACAAGAGAAATGTATTGTTTGACCATTCTAAAATCTAAGGAGAACTTGGAAATCCAGGGGACAGCCTGGCTCTTTCTCCTCCTGAAAACACTAGGGAAGAATCATTCCTTGCCTCCTTTAGCTTCTAGTAATCTTTGGCATTCGTTGGCCTATAAATGCATCACTGCAGTCTCTGCTTAATAGTCATGTGGCCATTTTGTCCCTCTGTAGCTCCGTCCCTCTTCTTCCTATAACTTCACCAGGCATATTGGATTGGGGCCTATGCTAATCCAGTATGACCTCACCTTCATTTGATTTTTCTCTGCCGAGACCCCGTTTCCAAATAGGACTTCAGTATAACTTTTTAGGGACACAGTTCAACTCATAAGATAGGAATTATACTGAGCTTGGGAAAATGGAAACCAAAAGTAACAGTAGCTTAACCAGAACAAACATTTAATTCACGAAGAAACTTTAATTTTTTCTCACACGACAGAAATCCAGGTGTGGGCTGTCCTAGATTGCAGTGGTGGCTCCCTAGTGTCATCAGGTGCACAGGTGCCTCTGCCCTTCTGTATCACCAGGCTTTTACTCTCAAGCTGCACACATTCCTTCAAGCCATCACGGGCCACAAGACAGAGAAAAGGTTGAAGGGTCAAAAACGTGCACCTCCCATCCAAGTCAGTTCTTTGAGTAGCCTTTCCGGAAGTCTCACCCAGCATTCATGCTTACATTTTGGGAGCCAGAAACTAGTCACATGGAGATAATAGCTTATTTTGTTACCAAAGAAGAGTAGACTGGATATTGGGAGCCAACCAGCAGTCTCTGTGACTGAGACCTTCCAGTGAACCCTGGGAAATGTTGTCTTTCTGAGCCCAGCCCATCACCACCCCATTGTGAGTCTTTGGATCCTGATTCTGCTGTGCACCCAGCATTTTGGCTTCTACAGATCTGATGCGGTGATTAGCCTTCCCTATTTTATCTTCTCCAAAATATTGACTAAAATGTTGTCGTGTGTTTTTGCACATACCAATGGATAGATGCCTTTGTCCAGTTGGACACTGCTCCATTTTAATCAGCACCCTTTGTGTAGCATTGTTCTACGAGTTGCTAATTATCTTGGCTTCTGACTTATTGTTCTCCACAAGGGGTCTCTCCCAAGGAGAAGACCGCAACATCACTGATCAGAAGCTAATGGTCTCATGGGTTTGTAACTATTTTGGCCCCTGGAATAAGAAATCATGGGGTCTTTCTCCCTTGACAGTCTGGTATTTTAAGCAGTATATTTAAGAATGTGATTGCTTTTACTCATTCTCTACCAGAAGCCATGTGCTTAAGGAGAAGAATCCTATAATTTCTTAAAATACGCTTCTGTTGGTTGGCCAGGAGAGAGTAGTGTAAGGCTCCATGTGATGACCCTGGCCAAAGAGTCTTCAGTAAGTGTGGGAACCACAAGATAGGCCCATAATAATTAATCATGGAATGTTGATAAATATTAACTAATTAGAACTCAAAAATAATCATTAAACCATGGACCTAAAAGAAATAAGGGGTAACCTATAGTGAAAATTATGTATGGAGTTTCTAATCACCATAGTGGAAAAACAGAAAATCACAAAGAAACTGGGAGGCACAGGCCCTGCTTTTCATAGACCTCTGTTCCAATGGAGAAGGTAAGGAAATACAAACTCTCCACATTTCAATGACCAGAGGGAGAAAGAGGCAGCCACAGTGTTATGATCATGGCAGGCCCTAATCAGTAAGGTAGGAAGGAACGATAAGGGGGAGATGAGAAGTTGTCATTAGGCTAGAGCGGTTCTTCTCAGCTGGGGTGGTTTTGCCCCCAGGGGACATTTTGGTTGTCACACTTGGGGGGGTGGTGAGTGCTACTGGCATCTAGTGGACGGAGGCCAGGGATGCCACCAGACATCCTGCAGTGCACAGGA
>NC_137897.1:19193923-19278923 GCF_963455335.1 Martes martes
CCAAAGAGATAGCAGGGGAATTTGTGAGAAGTGGTTGAGTTCTGCAAGCATTTTAAAGTCAAAACTGATAGGATTTGTTACTCAGATCTTTTTTCCCCCATGTTGTTATATAGAATGAATGTCAGAGACATTGCTTCCTGCAGTGTACTGATTCTAAATTGAATCCTAACACATCTAATTACTCACCTAAAAATAAGTAATTTTCAAGGTAAAAAACAATTGCATAGACTCCTTACCCAACTGCAGACTTAATGGTTGACTATTTATCATACAAAAGACAAAAGATTTTGGGAATCCCTCCTGGCATAGCACTGTTCTGGGTCTTAATATGCTTTGGGAGACAGGAAATGACTTGTGACCTTAAGCCCACATTCTGGCTAACGAGGCAAAATCTCTGGACTACAGACACCACATACACACACACACACACATACACACACTTCTACACACTTGCAGAGATCCCTGAAAGTTATGAGAATCACACAGCTGGAATGAGCCATTGTCTCGGGTGGGTGTGTGTTCATCCATATGCAGGTGTGTTGAAGGGGTGGCAGGAAGTAATTAACAACCGCTATACTAATTTTTAGTATAAACATGTACATAAGTGGTTAGAGAAGGGAAAGATGAGAGATGATTATATAGCAAAGGTGAGATGGAAGCTAGGACTAGGAAGATGAATAGGAAATAAATAAGTAGAGAGGACTCAAAACACATCCTTTTGGGTCTCTTCTCTGTGCCTCTCCTTAGAAGCTGGAGAGAGTTATGTAAAATGACACAATAACAACTAAATGGTTTATGGAAAAAACACAGAGGTTGGGGCATAACACACAAAAGCTTAATCAGTGACATGAACAGGACTAGAGAAACCTAAAGAAAACATCAGCATAATTTTACACATCTTAAAGAACTTAAAAAAAAAAAGAAAGTAGCTGAGAAATACATAAGTACTGCAATAAACATGGCACTTTAGTTTGAAGAAGGCCTGAAGTTTTCTGGCAGAAGTGAACATCAGGAGGATCGCAGCTTGGGAGTCATGGTGAAGGGGCGGAAGGAAGGTCACCATCCAAAATTGGAAGGAAAGTTGTAAGAAACACCAGATGGGGGTGAATGTAATATCAGTGGTGTTGGAATACATTTTAATTCACAAAATAAGCATTGAAGGGAACCAATTGTACCTTACTTTATCTTGATGATTAACTGGCACTTTACTTTCCCCCTACTTTATTATTCTCTCCTCATCCTCATAATGTCCAGAAAATTCTAATTTTTACAAAGACTGATGAGAACATCTATCAACCAGATATTTAAACTTACTGAATATTGAATATCCTATCTCCAGGATGCTTGTCTGGGATATGGGAAGTAAAAAGCGTTTTGAAACCAAGGGTTCTGTCCTTTTATAGTTTCAGTATGAGGAATCACAAGAAGAGACATTTGAGGCAAAACAAAAGTTCTTAAAAAGTAACAATATGGGGCGCCTGGGTGGCTCAGTGGGTTGAGCCTCTGCCTTCAGCTCAGGTCATGATCTCAGGGTCCTGGGATTGAGCCCCACGTCAGGCTCCCTGCTCAGTGGGGAACCTGCTTCCCTTCCTCTCTCTCTGCCTGCCTCTCTGCCTACTTGTGATCTCTGTCTGTCAAATAAATAAATAAAATATTTTTTTTAAAAAGTAACAATGTATTATAGAACTAATACATCAGTGCTGAAGAAGTAGGCTACAATACAGTTAGTGAGGGAAGATTTCTTAGGTTAAAATTTTGACCTAGATCTTAAAGTTGTGAACATCGTTTGAAAAAGAAAAGGAACTCCTAACACCTAGAAAGAATGTAGAAATCCCGCAGGTCTTTTCTGTTTCTTTTTCTTCATTTTCTCATGCCCCAGCCCATAGGTGATCCTATGGCAGCAATAAGCTTCAAAAGCAGTCACCAGGAGCCAAAACTACAAGGAAGGTAAAAGCTCTTTCTCTTCCTCCTCTTGTCCTTCTTCTCCTCCTCTTTCTTCTTCTTCTTCTTCTCTCTCTCTCTCTCTCTCTCTCTCTGTCTCTCTCATAAGTAAGTAAAGACCCAGCTTTCTGGCTAGAAGACTGAAAACAAGAGATAGCTTCAGGGACCTGGAAGGTACCAAGGAGATCACAGGCACAGACAGCCTCAAAGAAAGTAACTCCATAAAGGTGTTCATGAGCACGTGTGCTCATCCCCCAACCTGGAAGGAAAGGATCTGAACCTAATGAGCATACCAAAGACTTTGAGAACTGAAGTAAAAGACCACCATCTAGGACCCAAATTGACTACTGGGTAATGCATACTTTGGATAGATCCAAAAAACACTGCAGCAGTTTTGAAAACTAAACTGATACCAGAGCCTTAGCCCCAGAAAGTGGGTTAAGACTCATAGTCTAAACCTAATGAAGTCAGTTCCCTGCTAAAACAGAAGCATCAACATTCTCCATAGGATTTAAACAAAACCTGTAGATTCATAACATACTATTCAAAATGTCCAGGATACAGTCCAGAATGACTTAGTACAAAAAGAACTGGGAAAATCTAAGCTTGCATTGGAGGGGAAAAAAAAACAATAAGAAGATGTTAACACGAGCTAACTCTTAGGGTAGAATCCTATGGCCAAGACTTTAAAGCAGCTGTTGTACCAGTGTTCCAGTGAACAACGGTAAATGCTTTAGAAATGAATGGAAAAATACGAAGCTTCTACAAACAAAAATAGGAGATACAATGAAGAGCCAAATAAATATATTAAAACTGAAAAACACAGTGGCAAAGATAAAAACCTCACTGGGTGGACTCAGTAGTGTAATGGAAATGACAGTGGAGTCTGTGAACTTAAAGATAGATCAATAGAAATTACCCAGTCTGAAGAAGAGAGAGAAAAAGACTCTGGGAGGTTGGAGAGAACAGCACCTCAGGGATCTGTGAGACAATAACAAAAAGTCTAACTTTTATGTTGCTACAGTCCCAGAGAAGAGGAGGAGAACCAGACTGAAAAAAATAATTGAAGAAATAATGTGATTGTTGGGATGAGCACAGGGTGTTATATGTAAGTGATGAATCACTAAACTCTACTTCTGAAACTAATATTACACTATATGTTAACTAACTGGAATTTAAATAAAAACTTGAAAAAACAAAGGAAAGAAGAATGTGAAAACTTCCCATGTTTGGCAAAAGACATAAATTTACCAATTAAAAAAGCTAAGTGAACCCCAAACAGAATAAACCCAAAGAAATCCATTCGCAGACACATCATACTCAAACTTCTGGAAACGAGAAATGAACAAAAAAATCTTAAAAGTAGCCAAATTTATTCTAAGGGGAAAATGATTCAAATGATCATACGTTTCTCATCAGAAACCATGGAGACCAGAGGAAGTGCAAAAATGTTTCTAAAGTACTCAAAGAAAAGATTTAACCCAAATTTTTATATCTAGCCAAAAAAAATCTTTAGTATTAAGGTTAAAGAAAGACATTTTCACATGAGAGAAAATCAGGAGACTTCATTGCCTGAAGACCTTCTCTGAAACAACTGATAAAGGAACTATTCAGACAGAGAGGAAATGATAGGAGAAAGAAACTTGGAACATCAAGAGCAAAGGAAGAGTAAAAGAAATGGTAAGTATAATAGACTTTTTCTGCTCTTGAGTTTTTGATAGGTGAAAGCAAAAACTTTATTATTGTCTGGTAAAGTTTTCATTGTATGGAGGTGTAATATGTAAGACAGCGGCAACCTAGAAGGGAGAGGTAGAAGGGGAAGGCACTTTGATGGGTTTGTATTCTCCACTGAATGTGGGAAGATGCTGATTCTAAGTACATTATCATCCTTAACTATAAACTCTCCAAAGAGATGTCAAAACACAATTAATTAATTTAGTAATACAAAATGTTAAAAGACCCTAAAAGAGAGCAGGAAATAAGAAAGAAGAAGGAAAAACAGGGGGAACAAACAGAAAGCAAATAGTGTAAACTGAGCCTAAACATCAGTAACTAAGTGCAAATGGCCTAAATGTGTATACACCAATTAAAAGACAAACTATCAGGATGGATTTTGTAAATGATGCAACTATAAAGTGTCTTTAAGAAACTCATTGCAGGGGTGCCTGGATGGCTTAGTCGGTTAAGCATCCAACTCTTGATTTTGGCTCAGATCATGATCTCAGAGTTATGAGATCAAGCCCTGTGTCAGTCTGCACACCAAGCATGGAGCCTGCTTAAGATTCTCTCTCCCCTTCTTCCTCTGTCACCTCCCGCAAATAGATAAATAAAATTTAAAAAGAAACTTCAAATATAATATAGGTGGATTAAAAGTAGAAAATGGCAAAAGTTATACCACACAACTAATCAAAAGAAATTTAGCTTTATTAATAGCAGATTAGACTTCAGAGCAAAGAAAATTACTAGGGATAAAGAGGAACTTTACATAACGATAAAAGAACTAATTCACTAAGAAGAGATAATCCAAAATGTGTATGCATCTAACAACAGTGCTTCAAAATACCTGAAGCAAAACCTGGCAGAACTGAAAGGAGAAATAGACAATCCATAATTATACTTGGCAACTTTAACACTCCTCTCTCAGTAATTGATAGAAATATTGGACAGAAAATCAGCAAGGATATAGAGGAACTGACAACCAACTGGATCTAATTGATATTTTATGGAACGCTCCACCTAACAATAGCTCAGTCCACATTCTTTTCAAGTGCACAGGGAACATTCAGCAACATAGACTATATTCTGGATCATAAAAGGGCCTTAATGAATTTAAAAGAATTGAAATCATACAAAGCATATTCTCTAACCATAATTGGAATTAAATTAGAAGTCAATAAGAAAATGATAACAGGAAAATCTTCAAGCACTTGGAAATTAAACGATGCATTTCTAAATAATCTATGGGTCAGAGAGGGTCTTAAGTAAAATTAGAAAATATTTTGAAGTGGGTGAAAATGAAATAAAACAAACACTTGTTGAAACAATATACATACTGTATGTATATTGTAATGTATATTGTCAGAGAAAGTAGGCCAATTATGATATTTGAATGCTGACACCATTATTCATCAGAGACACACAAAATTCATAAAATACTCAAATAGCAAGTGTCAAGGCATTGTATATTCACCTAGTTGGTAAAATAAGCTAGTTAATTTGGCAAGTAAGTATTAAATAATCATAATTACAATTAGGTGACTTTTTAAGGGTGAAGTAGAAAACTGAACAAAGTTAGATGATGCAGCTAAAGCAGTGCTTAGAGGGAAATTGATAACATTAGATATTTCTATTAGGAAAGAAGAAAGGTTTCAAATCAATCTGCTTTCTGCCTAAAGAAAATTTAAAAAGAAGAGTAAATAAACCTAAAGCAAGCAGAAGAAAGGAAATAGTGAAGATCAGACCAGAAATAAGTGAAATTGGAAACAGAATAGTAAGGAAAAACAAGGAAACCAAAATATGGCTATTTGAAAAGATCAGTGGGGTGCCTGGGTGGCTCAGTCAGTTAACTGGCTGCCTTCAGCTCAGGTCATGATCCCAGAGTGCTGGGATCGAGCCCCACATGGGGCTTCCTGCTCAGCAGAGAGCCTGCTTCTCCCTCTTTCTCTGCCTGCCTCTCTGCCTACTTGTGCAATCTATCTCTATCTCTCTGTCAAATAAGTAAATAAAATATTTTTTTAAAGAACAGTAAAATGATAAGCCTCTAACAAGGCTGACAAAGATGAAGAGAGAAAAGAAACAAATTAGCAGTATCCAGAATGCTAGACTGCCACAGATTCTGAGAGGATAACAAGGGCATACTCTCCATAGTTGACAACTTAGTGGTAGTGGACCAATTCCTCAAAAATCATAAACTATACAGATCTATCCAAGATGAAATGGGTGGCCTCAACAGCCCTGTCAATCTGTTAATGGAGGAATCAGTACTTCATTTTAAGACTTATGATAATATGGCTATAGTGACCAAGGCAGTGTGGAATTGGCAAAAGTATAGACACCTCAACCAATGGAAGAGATATAAATTTGCTGAAGTGTTACTGTTTGATTTTTTACAAAGGCACAAAGGCAATTTAATAGAGAATATATCGGAGAGGGGCGCCTGGGTGGGTCAGTGGGTTAAAGCCTCTGCTTTCGGCTCAGGTCATGATCCCAGGGTCCTGGGACGCAGCCCCGCATCGGGCTTTCTGCTCAGCAGGGAGCCTGCTTCCTCCTCTCTCTCTGCCTGCCTCTCTGCCTGCTTGTGATCTCTGTCTGTCAAATAAATAAATAAAATCTTTAAAAAAAAGAATAGGAGAATATATAGTTCTTTAAACAAGTGAAATTGAAAAAAATTAACTTTGACCATATGCAGAAGAAATGAACTCTGACCTAAATCTGTTACCTTATTCAAAAATTAAATCAAAATATATCACAGGTCTAAATGTAAAACTTTAAGAGGT
Source organism: Martes martes (assembly GCF_963455335.1). Lineage (NCBI taxonomy): Eukaryota > Metazoa > Chordata > Mammalia > Carnivora > Mustelidae > Martes > Martes martes. The sequence continues at coordinate 19,200,361 of NC_137897.1, forward strand.
AATATGTAAGGGAAAATATTTATGAGCTAGGGTTATGCAAAGAGCTTTTAGACACGAGACCAAAACCATGATTCATAAAACTTTAAAAATTCATCTGGACTTGATAAAAATAAAAAACATTGCTTTATAAAAGATAGTGTTAGGGGAAAACAAGACAAGCCGGTAATTTGGAGAAAGTATTTATAAATCACATATCCAACAAAGGACCTGTATACAGTATATATAAAGAACTCTCCCAACTCAACAGTTTAAAAAAACAGTCCAATTTAAAAATAAACAAAATTGCTTAAACAGGTTCTTCATCAAAGAGGATATAAGGATGACAAATATGCATGGGAAAGGTTGTTCACAATTACTAGCATCAGGGAAATGCAAATTGAACCACAAGATTCTATTCTACACCTGTTGGAGTGGCTAAAATATAAAATATAGTACCAAATGCTGATGAGGATGTGGAGCAACAGGAACCTTCATCTGTTGCTGGTGAGAATGTTGAATTGTGCTGCCCATCTGGAAAACAGTTGGCTCTTTCCTCTAAATATAAATACACATGTAAACCATATGACCTAGCAGTCCTCCTGGGTATTAACCCTAGAGAAGTGAAAACATGTGCTCGTTAAAGCAAACAAACAAGAAAACAACCCTGTACACAAATGTTTCTAAGCAGCAGAATTCGTTAATAGCCAAAAACTAGAAACAGCCCAAATACACTTCAGTGGATAAATGAATAAATTGTGGTGCTTTCATACAGTGGAGTATTACTCAGCAGTAAAAAGGAACAGACTACTGATAGACCCAACAACTTGGATGGATCTCAGAGGCATTGTGTTGAATGAAAGAAGCCAGACTCATAAGACTACAAACTGTAGGAACCCATTTATAGGACATTCCTGAAATTATAGAACTGTAATGATTGAGAATAGATCAGTTGTTGTCCTGGATTAGAGAATGGTATGAATACAAAGGGGCAGCACAAGGAAGATTGAGGGGTGATGGAAGCATTCTATATCCTGATTGTGATGAGTGTTAACATGTGTTAAAAGTCATAGAACTGCACTCCTGTCCCAAATCAATTTTACTGTGATAGTTATAAAAGTTTAAAAGTAAAAATTGAAGAAAATCACAGTTCACAGATTTCTGTGGCCTGGTGATAAGAAGATAGAACTCTGCCTGTAGGACATTTTCGAGTAAAAGGATTCCTTTTCCACCAAAAAAGTTACATGAACTAGGGGTGCTTCGGTGGCTCAGTTGGTTAAGTGTCTGCCTTCAGCTCAGGTCATGATCCCAGGGTCCTGGGATTGAACCCCGCAGTGGACTCCTCCTCCCTCTCCACTCTGCCTACCGCTCCCCCTGCTTTTGCTCTCTTGCTGTGTCTCTCTTTGAGTCAAATTTAAAAAGTCTTTTTTTTTTTAAGTTACATGAATTAAATATCCAGCGTTGCGGTCACCATAAGGTAAATCCCAAAGCCGCTAAGCTGAAAACCAGACACACCTAAACAGAAATGTCTTTGGGAGCCCTGCTAAGCTATGTCGAGGAATCTACACCATGCAGGAAGTATCCAGCTATGAAAAAAGAAATCTCTTTGGAGGAACATTAATATTCTCATTGCTGGGGCACCAGAGTGGCTCAGTAGGTTAAAGCCTTTGCCTTTGGCTCAGGTCATGATCCCAGGGTCCTGGGGTCGAGCCCCACATCAGGCTCTCTGCTCGGCAGGGAGCCTAGTTACCCCTCTCTTTCTGCCTGCCTCTCTGCCAACTTGTGATCTCTGTCTGTCAAATAAATAAATTAAATCTTTAAAAAAAATATTCTCATTGCTAAAGTAAAGTAAAAGTAAAGCTAAAAATCTCACTGCTAAAGTAAAGTAAAAGAAAGGTCTTTCCTAACCTTAGCTTAAGAAATGGGTGGAATAGATTTGGGCACCAGTGTCAGACTACTCATGCAAGTTGTAACCTTTTAATTAGTAAAAGCTTAAAAACATGACAGTGTTTTGAATAGGAGAATCTGGGTATTGGAGCATTGTGTTTTTTTTGACAAGGGTAGGTAGCGTTCTGGAAGTTCTGTGTTCTTTTATGCCATATAAACATGTGTTTGCTTAAAGTTCCCATTCTTTTATCTTACTTATGAAAGGGGGCGGGCATAGCATCATAGAGAACAAGAGAATTTCAGTCCTGGTTTGTTTTCTTTTTGTCTCACCATAGCCAGCATTCTGGAATCTCTTTCAAACATATCCCTTCCTCTTGGTTAAAGGTGATTATTTAAAAACAAACAGACCACACGAAAAAAGCACAGTTTCTAAATTTTTGTAATAGTAATTGGAAATGTAAATTAGTTTCAATCATGTTCCTTTTGTTCTTCTGGTTTAAAATTACTGGTTCAGGTTATTTTACATTCACAACCGTTAAACAGTGTGTCTGAGCAAGGTGAAATGAATTAAGGTGGAGTCGTATTGGTGCACGAGACCTCCCACAGACCTGTGCGAGACTACAGGCTCAAGTTGCCTCCAACAGCTTCTGCCCACTTGTGCTAGCTCTGCAGGGGAACAGTATTCCAATAAAGATGTTTTCTTTTCTTTCCTTTTATTTTATGGTATAATGGTGGTGATTGTGTGCCATTTCATATTAGGCTTAGCAAATTCACATCCTCATCTCCAGCTGGTAATGTACCCGTTTGCTCTTTTTGTTGCTCTGTGTTCGGAGAGCCTAGCGTTCTAGCTCCTACACTGGGTATACCTCAGGGGATGTTAATGGCATTAGAAAGTGTTTGTAGCTGATTCTGTGAGTGGCATCACACACCTTATCCAAAGATAACCCTGGACTATTTCCACTTTCAGGTACTTTATTTATGAGGTTGCTCTATTACACTTTATCCATAAAAATACGTTCCGTTCCCAAGAAACTGTTTGAAAAGCACTCACCTGGACAGATAAAATTCACAGATAATGAGAGCTTGAATTTGTCACCAGTCATCTCCACTTCCCATCCCTTTAAACTTTTAGGGAGTTGCTAACATTTGACTGATTTCATGCCTTGTTTACTCAATATGGGCACAGTGTTGTTGTTTTTTTTTTTTCAATCTAAGATTTTATTTATTTATTTATTTATTTGACAGATAGAGATCACAAGTTGGCAAAGAGGCAGACAGGGCACAGTGTTTTTTAAATACCTACTACATTCCAGTACCGTATTTCAGGAAGGTGTATTACTTTTTCTCACTTTGCTGGTTGAAAAACTGCTGAGAAGTGAAGTGGTCTAAGGCAGGAAAGAGGAAGAACAAAGATGTGGATTATCTGCATCCAAATAATTGAGCACCACAGCGTGTATATTCAAGGTGGTGGTGACTCAAGTGAGATAGGTGGGTGGCAACAAATGATTTGAGAGAAACAGACCTGCTGGAGCTCAAATAGAGGTACTTCTGGTGTAGTCATTGAGAATTACAGAACAATTAGACCCAAGAGGAATGCAGAAAAAAACAGTACACTTTTTCGTGTCACTGCAATCGGCCAAGGAATCAAATATGATGCAGGCATGATGTAGGCTTAGGAACTGAGGAATGGTTCATGGTTGATCCTTGAACTTTCTGTGCAGATCCCAGATGGAGCATGATAGAGCATGAAAGGTGAGACAGGAAAACAAACTGTGGAATAGGATCTAAATCTGTTGAAGCTGGAATGAAGCCTATCTCAGGAACCTGAGGACATGTTTTTAAGTGGAGGGAAAGAGTTAGTAGGATATATTATCAAAGGGCTCCCCATGCTTTGTGACCTAGAGGTATGGAGCCTGGGCAGGTTTGTAGTTTTTGTTTTTTTGATTTTTTCAAATATAACTTCTTAAGTCTCAAAGCTTTTTTAAAAAAAAAAAGTTATAGGAAATTGCTGTGTCCTTTCTTTTAGGTGAAAGCAGTTGAGAAAAAAAACATTCATAGCTGTGCGTTTTATTCCTGGGAAAGTCCATTAGCCAGTTTGTGTTTTAACACTTTACTGTAGAATGGTGTGGTTTCCCACTGAACATAGGAGGAAGCCTAGGTAAGCTTTCCATAAGGTCTTAAATACAGGCAAGCTTTGTTTCTAATTAAACAAGTGTCTAATACTATAATTTATAATGCACTTTGAAAAGAAAGGACAAAGAGCAACCAGATCAATTTTTGTTGGCTCTGTTTTTACAGTGCTTGTATCATTCTGGCATATTGGAATAATGTAGATAAGAAATTACTGAATTACACATGTGGATATGTTAATACCTCCCTTTTGTTGCTGTTTTTTTCATTGCTTATCACAATTAATTGGCTGACATTTGAAAAGTATATGTACAGTGAGTTCTCACTGAATGTTTTGTTATACAAGACATCATGCAGGAAAATCATGACACATCTACCACAAGTCTTTGTGTAATAGGTTTCAGTAACTATGTTAATAGCTACCTGAAATTTCCTGTAAAAAAGTCCAAGCCATTGGGTCCACTAAATGATATCTTAATAAGTGAATTACTTCTTATCATGTATTATGATGGTAGCTGGCTAGGAAAGGGAGTTTGTGGCCTTCACACCTAGAGGCCATGTTGGGGTAAGATACATGGATCTGTTGCATTGACTGAGCTGGCTGGAACAAGATAATGGCCAAAGGTAGTCTGACCAATAGAACTGAAGACTAACAAAAACTCATTCTTAGCTAATGAAATAGGACAAGGGAGACATAAATGTTAAATCTGCTTATGCCTACTGTATTTCTCTTCTGTCATGCCATCAATTATAAGGCACAGGCTGATTTAGTAGTAACATTTCAGGGGAAAAGAAACTTGTTAGCAAGGATAGCAGCTGTAAGATAAATCTTTCAGAAACATTAAGATGCAATGATAGATATCTTAGAATCAAGGCAAGGATATTACAGAGTATTATACTTCAGTGATAGGGAAGGCAGACAGAATGCTTACCTGCAAACAGTATACTTTTGGCAAACACTTTATATTTGTTATCTGTTTAGTCCTCCCAGCACTCTCATGGGTGTTTTACAGGTGGGGAGACTGAGGCTTGGAGAGGTTAAGTGACTCATCTGGGGAGTCCACCTACAGTAAATGTCAGAGCCAGGTTTTGAGGCAGTCTGTCCAACTCTAGAAGCCACACAGTTAACCACTGTTCTGTACATTTAACCCTTGTCTTTAACATAAGATCTTTTACCAAAAAGAAAGACCAAGAACCATCAGCAAAGGCCTCTCCAAATCTACCTCTTCATGTTTTAAAGCAATAACTGACTTCCCCCAGTAAAAAACAAGCAAACAAAAAACACTACTCCTTGAATATCCCTCGGCATCAGTTTTTATGTTTACTGTTGTGTATGTGAGTCTACGAGAGTTTATGAAGCTATTAGTCACCTTAAGACAATTTTCATAGCTACAGTTTGTCTTCTAGTAGGTTGTAAGATGTATAACCTCAGTATAGACAGACGTATAAAGACACTGGAACAAAACAGAGACTGTAGAGGTACATTAAGGATTTGTTTTAGCCAAATTATACCCCAAAAAGATTTAAAGCAATCATATACACTGTTGTAAGCTTTTTTGTCTATTTAAATTCTTAATCTGCATTCGTATTCTGTGAGGCACTGTTTTCATCCCTGTTGTACAGATAAGGAAACAGAGGGGTTAAAAGCCTTGCCGAAAATCACATGTCTGCTAAGGGGGTAGAACCAGGATCTGAATTTGGTCTTGTTCCAGAGTCTGTGGTCTTAACAACCACGCTGTACTTGCTTCCTTTCATATTTTCACATTGAAGAGTTTAAAATCCTTTGACTTTATTTTAGTGCCTTTCTTCTAAAGAAATTTATGCTACTGGCCTCCTCATCTTATGCCAAACCTTGGGAGTCCTGAGGTATTAATGATATAATCCCATCCTCAGGTGGATTACAGTATTTAAAGCAGAACTGATATTAGCTACAAAGAGATTAAAAGTAAGGAAAATTTGGTTCTATTTCAATTTGTTAGTTGTTGGGGAGATAGTCATTAAGTCAAGTCTTTATTTCTTTGCAGTCTTTGATACTGAAGTCTTACCACCCCATCTTTTTCTTGTGAATCACTTGCTTACATCATCAATGACTTTATTTAGAACTATAGGAGTATATTGTTTAGACTTGGCTCTTGAATGAAGAGCCAAAATTTAAAACACCAGAATTTAAAAAGAAAAGTCAAATTCTTGCAAGTGCCTACGTGGTTGATGATTTCAGGGAACTTACCAAAGGCAAGTGTTCATAGCTACTAGTTACTGTGCTCACTACCAGTTACTTGGGATTCCTTGTCACACATAGTATCTCTTTAAGGCTTCATAATAGCGCCTTGGGGTTGTTTTTCCTCCGAGCTTACAAATGAGCAGAGAGGCTACCTGGCCTCTGTGCAACTCAGTTTTTTCATTTGTAACACAGAGAAAAAGAAAGCTTTTTTATGTTCTAATGAGACTTTCTAAGTCCAGATGAAAGTTATCTCAAGTGAACATACAGAGGCCTGTGTGGAACATAAACTTTACTTTTAAGAACTCACTTTTGAGGGGCGCCTGGGTGCCTTGGTCGGTTGAGCATCCGACTCTTGATTTCAGCTGAGGTCATCATCTCAGGGTCTCGGCATCGAGTGCCTCATCGGGCACCATGCTTAGCCGGGAGTCTGAGGTTCTCTTCTTCTGCCTCTACCCTTCCTCCCACTCAAGCGTGCTCTCTCCCTGTCTGTCTGTCTGTCTCTCTCTCTCTCAATGAATAAATACATAAATAAATAAATGTATCTTTAAAAAGAGAACTCACATTTGACATCTTTCCAATCAAAGGCACAGTTTCTAAAAGGTGCAACTCAGAATGAAGGTGAACAAAAGTTACAAAATTAAATCGATAATGGTTAAACAGTGGGTGCCCAGTGCAACAGTGGGTACACACCAAAAAGCATTTTATTTGGCGTGCTCACTTTATCCGTTCAGCTTTTACCTCCAGCCCCCAGGCCAGTACCCTTTGCGTTGGCCCTGTGCTTCAGTCATTTTGACTCATGGCCTGAAACGGGGCATCATGATAGCCGAACTGCGTCAGCGAGGTACCGGAGACTGCTCTGGTACACGAAGCAAGTATTTCAGGCTGAAAACTAGCCACAAAGGAACTGATTAACACAGAGAATGACACAGTTGCAAGCGTATGAATGAAAAGTGGCATATTAAAAAGATCAAGGGGCTTGGACACTGAAAACCTGGAATCAAGTCCTGGCTCTGCCACTTACTAGCTGCATGACCTAGGGCAAGTCCATAACCTCTTTGAGTCTCAGCCTTCTTATCTGTAAAATGAAGATAATCAGAATAGCTAGTTCATTTATTGAAGATAAAATGGGAGAAAGCATAATGCAAGGGAGATTGATCTGAAAACTAGAAAGTGTCAAATGGATATTAATACGTTATGCTAAATTTCATTAAGCCTCTACTTCAGCATAGTGTGATTTAACTCAATCATAGCATTCAGGAATTCTCTGCCAATTTAAAATAGCATGTCTATATGGACTTAACATTTTTATCTCAAGTAATCCTCCACCAGCATTTCACACCAAGATGTGAGATGTCAGGGCGCCTGGGTGGCTCAGTTGGTTAAGCATCTGCCTTCAGTTCAGGTCTTGATTCTTGGGGTCCTGGGATTGAGCCCCACGTCAAGCTCCCTGACTTGATCCCAAGCCTTCTTGATCCTACTTCTGAACCATTATTCTCCTTTGGACTCCACTTATTTTTCTAAGAGATTATCATACTGATGGCAACTACCCCATTCACTGACCAGATCTGGGATTGTGAACAGATGACTCCACCTTGATGAGCTCTGTAAAATAAAGCAAGTAATTCTAGTTTCCTCCTACCTGAAAGAGTTTGTTATAAGCATCAAATGCTTTAAAGAGCATAGCGTACTATACAAGTGTAAGGGACATGCATGATAAAATGAATATACTTATCAAAGACCTCTCAGCGTGCATCAGAACTAAAACACGGGGTGCCTGGGTGGCTCAGTGGGTTAAAGCCTCTGCCTTCAGCTCAGGTCATGAACCCAGGGTCCTGGGATCGAGCCCTGCATCGAGCTCTCTGCTTGGCAGGGAGTCTGCTTCCTCCTCTGTCTCTCTGCCTGCCTCTCTGCCTCCTTGTGATCTCTGTCCGTCAAATAAATAAATTTTAAAAAATCTTTAAAAAGAAAAGAACTAAAACACAAATAATGCTGTTAGAAAATGGAAGGTAAAAATGCCATTAAGAGTGGTTGACATGAGGAGGAGGTAGGTAAATGAAAATGTCCACAGTTGACTGCAATACAGTGTTGGGAGAAGACATACCCATACCAGACTCTAAGCTCCTATGATCTTACACTGTTTCTCTCCTTCTCTGATGTAGCCTTAGCAGCTAGAACAGCACCTGGCATATGGTAGATGCTTGGGTTGTTGGATGAATGAACACTAGTCTTTCTGATCAGTTCAGGTGACTACTGGTGTAAAGGTAGGCTGACTTTGGCTAACATCCTGTGGCCTGGGTTGGTCATGACTCTCTTGTGCTAGTTTTCCATCTGAGGCAGGACTTGTTCTAAGTTATTAACTAAGCCAGAGTTCACCTTAATATCAATGTCAAATTACAAGGCCAAATCTTCATCCTAAATGTTAAGTCTTGTTTATTTATAGTAGCCATGTACATTTATTTTAGGAACTTGATATTGTTCATCATAGACCTTTACTAGAAAGCCGGGGCTCCTGGGTGGTTCAGTCGATTAAGCATTTGCCTTTGGTTCAGGTTATGATCCCAGGGTCCTGGGATTGAGCCCCACATTGGGCCTCTTGCTCAGCAGGGAGTCTCCTTCTCCCTCTGTCTGCTGTTCTGTCATGCGTGCACACACTCTCTCTCTCAAATAAATAAAATTAAATCTTAAAAAAAAGATACTAGAAAGCTAGCCAAGCATTATAGATGTCCATTTTGCCTATTTTTTTGTGGGTGGGGTGAAAAATGGTAGAGAACTTTCATTTTAACAAGGTAGATATATTTGGGTGGATATACCAGGGAAGAAGGACCAGGTGGCTGCTTTTGTGAAAAAGAAACAAGTTGTAACTTTCAGCCTAGTTTAAACCTGGAAAGAAACCCTAGAAATTACCTAACCCAGGAAGCCCTTTTACCCACATTCATGCAGAATGGCCATATGTAAAACAAATGAATGTTTTTATCAATATAGATGTCTGTTTTAACTTTATAACATTTGTTTGGTTGTTGTTGTTTCTTAGTGAGAGCACCAGTTAATAGGGTGGAGCCTTAAATATCTTAAGATTTTGTATATAGTACATGTGAATGTGCCTATTTTGAATTTTTTACAATGAATATACATACTTTAATCAATGAAATCAAACATTTGGAGAAGCCTGGGAGGTGTGCAAGTGGAACATATTTGAAAAACAATGATCCAGTCATGTTATAGATCAGCGGGTTAAAACTGTGATCTAGAAGAACGTCGTTTGGTCTCCACATTTTGCTTCTTGATGTGATATTAATGACATTAATTAATCTGAACACAGTTGACTACCTCAGTGTTTCCAGATTTCAAGGGTTTCTCCTGCCTATGCACAAATAAATGTTTCTAGGCCAACTTAAGGTTCCAGTGGAATCCCAAGTACCTTACAAACCTTCATTTCTGTATTACTGTTTTTTTGGTTTGAAATTTGTATTTAAATTTTATCATGGTATTTATACATGATTGTATGTAGAACAGGGGACAAATTCAAGTCTTTTGAGTTTTGGGGGGAGGTATGGGATTAACCTAGAAATATGACATTTAACAAGAGGAAAACTTTTCAAGGAAGAGCAGCAAATTCAAGGTAGAGTCCCAGAATTGTCTTCAGTTCCAGGGGAGACCTCATGGCCAGTGTTTTGGTATTTCAACATCTGCAGTGTTAAAGCCAGCCCTGTCTCCTAAGATGGAAATTGCCATGTGCAGAATGACTTGATAGAAAATGGTGTACATTCTATATAATCTTCTAACTGCAGAATGCGACCAGTGGCACTTACCCTAAAAAAAATAAATTACCCGAAATTTGCAGCACATTCATATTCAATTTCATCACAGCAGATGCTCATTAGTATGTTGTTATTAATTGGTATTCACTTTAGGTTTTGTTTAAAATGAAGATAATAATTAGGTTTTAATTACTGCATCATTCGTGGGGGGTTGTGTCTGTGGGGAGAGGGAATAGAGTGAAATGCTTCTTAAAGCACTGAGATATTTCCTGATGCTTATTCAGCAACGTGTGTTGCCAAAGACTTTGAAAAATAACTTCATCTTTACCAAAAAATGGGACTAGGATTCTGAAATGAAGAAACTGCTGTGTGTGTTTTTTTAAGCCCATCGTTATCAAGAACTCGCTGTAAATTGTCTGCTTGATGGACACACTGAATCAGATGATAATATGCAGTACCATTCTTTCTAATCAAATTACCAAAAAGACTTCTTGGAAAAGTAACCCTCACAAGCGGCTGATTAATGAAGTGGTGGCAATGTTTTGTATTAGAACTAATTGAAGTAATCCAAATAAGTTATTTCTGTACCCTATGGAAATAATTTTCTTTACAAAGAAGTACAGTGGAGTTGGCAAGCCAGTATTTTTTTCACCCTCTGTTTTTCCATATTTGCAAAATAGCTAAGTTAATACAGATATTGCAAATAAAATGGGGAGAAAGCTAATTTAATTGAGTGGCAGGGGAAGCAAGAAACTTGGCTCAGTTCTTTCGTAATCAAGACTAATAATTTATATAAGGCTTAAAGGTGTATGGAAATTGAGGGGTACTAGAATTCTAAAAGCATATCTCTACTAAAACATGAGAAATAGCAGTTTTAATGCATTCCTTAAAAAGCTGGCATTCATAATCTAGAGTTTAAACATATTCCTTAGTTAAAATTTTCAGGAGCACCAATCATGGGCATGGCATTGGGTTTTCCAAACATGCACAAATTCAGACCCTCTGGAAACTTATGGACTAGCTAGGGAAAGTACAGGATCTGTCATGTATTCCCTGTGCGTTGGGTGCTTTCCATATGGTATCTCAGGATCTTTACAAGGCTTATTAACCTCATTTTACCAATGAAAAAATTGAGGTGTGGATAGGTTAAGCATTGTGTTCAAAGTCACCCTAGCCTTTAAGTGATTCAATCTGAGCCCAAAGTCAGCCTACCATGGGGAGATACACCCAGGCTACATTAGAAATCATTTCAAGGGACTAGTGTTGTATCATTAGGCAACATGTTGAGGCTCAGAGAGAGGTGGGAGACATGTTTATGAATCCCTTCCTTCCACAAACATTCATTGAAGGTCAACTACACTCCCGGCTCCAGCCGAGGCACCAGCAGTGCAGAGGGAAATAAAGAGAGTCCCTGCCCTCTGGAGCTCACATTCTAGGAGGTACAAGGATGGTCAAAACAGTGAGGACTACCTGTCGGGGTCAGAGGGATGTGGTAAACCATTGGGACCTTGAGGAGAGGCAGCTGGGTTTGTCAAGTAGAAAGTGAGCAAACCAGATGCCGGAGGCTTGACAGGCTCCCCAGAAACTGTGATGACCGTGAGGTCTGATGAGGTAGGTAGAAAGTGAGTCACTCTTTAGGCAGGGCTGGAAGGATAGGCCTGCCAGGAGGGGTAGAATTCCCTGGGCCAGTGTGCAGAGGAGGGAAGGAGCACAAGGTCTGTGTGCCTGGAGCAGATGATGGTAAGGAGTGAGACGGGTGTGGGGCCGGGCTGGCATTGGAGGGGCATGCAGAGACCCCTTGAGTAGGTCTGATGGTTGAAGCTCTGTCTGGTAGATGGTGAGGGTACTAGTAGGGATTTTTTTTTTTTTTTGAGAGAGAGAGAACGCATGTAATTGTAGTGGGGGAGGAGGGCACAGAGAGAAAGGGAGAGAGATTCCCAAGCAGGTTCCATGCCCAGTGTGAATCCCATCATGACCTGAGCCAAAGTCAAGAGTGGGTGCTTTTAACCGACTGAGCCACCCAGGCACCCCCTAGTAGGGATTTTTCAGCCAAGGCTGTTGTAAGGCAATTTTCCATTTCTAGACTTGTATCTTATGGTCTATGTCAGTGCCAGCAGGGTTTAGAGTTCTGAGTCTGCTTCATGCTGTGATGCCTGGAGTAAATTCTGTCCTCAGCTTTTGCACAGTAATGGGGTTTGGTATCATTGTTATATTTTAAATTTCTAGTCAGTGCTGAGGGTTGGTTTTTTTTTTGTGCTCATGGTAGAAGAAGAATGTTTAATCATCAAAAATACTTTGGGGCTATATTTTGGGAATTGGGGCAGCACATTTTCCTTCCTGATTGATATTGTTGAGGCTTAAACCAAATGGATTTAACTTCTGTGAGTATATACCAGTTAATGTGAGAAGGTAGGCTTTGCATGTTCTAGGTTGTATGAGGAAGGTATCTTGAGGTTAAGGTTTTGCTATCGATAATCTCTAGGGTTGTGAGCCAAACTCTTCATACCTCAAGGAATTCAGTTCAGGAGCAAGTTATGTTTATTTTTAAGTTGATAAAGTGGTAGTTTTAGCTAACTTCTACTCTGTCCCCACAGATGAGGGGAAGAGAGAGAATACTGGTTACATTGCCACACAACAGTCTTATAAAGCTAAAATAAAAGACCATGTGTTGTCACAACAGTTCAAAAGAAAGTCAGTTGAAAATCAATACTGAGCCCACTTTGGAAACAGTTTGGCAATTGCTACTGAAGCTGAACATTTGTGTGCCCCGTGACCCAGCATTTCCATTGCCAGGTATTATAATCAAGGGAAATGTACACTTACGTGCTTCAAAGGTATGTACAAGAATATTCACAGCAGCACCATTCTTAAAAGCCAAAAAAACCTGGAAACCACCTAAATATCCATCTTCCATAGAATGGTTAAGTAGATTGTGATCTGTTCATGCCATGGAATACTCCATGGCAATGAGAATAAAACTCTTTTTACATGCAACAACATGGGTGAATCTCACAAACATGATGTTGGGCAAAAGAAACCAAAGAAAAAAAGAGTGAAAACTATATAATGCTATGCACGTAAAGTTACTGGGTTTTTTTTTTTTTAAAGGCTAATCTGTTGTTATCCTTGTGGGGAAGATGAGGAGTAGCTAGCAGGGGAACAAGGAGAGGACTCTGGGATGCTGGTGATGTTCTACTTCTTATTATGGGTGCTGATTACAGAGATGTGTTCGCTTTGTACATCAAGCTGCACACTTATTCTTTGTGCACTTTTGGTATATAGATTTTAATTCAACAACAAAAAAATACATATTAACACTGGCCTGTATTTATGTAACGGAAAATATGTCCTATTCTAATCTTGAAATAACTTGCTTGGACAAGCAAGCATCTTCCTCAAAAATGGTTGTCAGGAAATCTTCTCAGGCTATTTTAGTAAGTGTAAATTCCTTTATCTCAAGCCAGGTTGGAGGGATAAGAGTCCATGGTTCTAAATGTATCTCCAGTACAGGTAATATATAGCACAGCAGTTCTCATCTGACTACCCAGCAGAACTACCTAGGAGCCCTTAGAAATGCCCATCCCCAGCGTTCCACCCTGCTTCCTGAGTTAGTTGTTGCAGGGGTAGGGTCTGAGCATCAGCATTATTTTTTAAGCTCCCAGGTGATTTTCATGTGCGGTCAGGTGAAGGACCACCGATCTAGATCCTCATCAAAAATCTCAGGAGAGAGACCAGGGATTATAAATAAATGGAAACAGAACTACCGTTTCATGTAAGGGTACCTTGGCTTGGAGAGAGAATAAAGTTTGCATTGTTTCTAATGTAATCCAGTTACGGGATTTAGAAATACGCATTAGAATCAGCGGCATTATAACATTTTCCTTTTCCATTCATTCCTTCCACAATATTTGCTAAGTGCCTCCTCTGTGCTAGGTGTATCAAAGCGGAATTCCTTCCCTCCCCCCATGTATGTATGGGACCCACACTTATTACTCTGTTAACACTCCAAGCATCCAACTTGAATGCAGAGTGTGATATACACAGTAGCTATTTCAGCTCAGCATTGTCCTTACTAAATCACAATCGGCCACTTTGGTGCATGATGTTCGAAGTATAAAGGAAGACTGAAAGAAGCCTAGGCACCGTGTTGAGTGCAATTTTCAAGGAAAAGAGCAAGAAATCGAACATTTTAAACCAATAAGTAAAAGCTAGAGAGAGAAAGAAATGTTAAAATATCATCTTATTTTCTTGAAGTATTTTCCATCCAATCTTGTACAGTCAAAATGAGCATTTAAGTGTGGGGAAAAAAACCTGCTGAACATCTCAGAGAAGACTAGAGGGTGTCAGATTTCTTGATTAGAAGAATTTATCATCAAAGGCAAAAAAGAAAAGATGGTAATGATAAAAAAAAAAAGCCCTCCAAGTGATCACAAATTAATGGTGCAAAATCAAGAAAACAAAAGTAGGTGTTATTCTTGTTCATTTAAACTATAGTTTTCTCCATTTCATGTGTGTTCTTTAAAACCACTTAATTGTATTTGACATTGAAAATCTAATAGGGCCTTTTGTTTTCAGCCAATTTACTAATTGCAAAATATGTCAGGAATCAAAAGGGCAGGAAGTGTTGGTATATTTTTTAAAAATATATAACTCCTTTTTCATTTTTTTCCCTATTTTCCTTATCCATTTAGGCAGTGACTTTCAATTAGCCTGCCTACTAATATCAGGTCACTAAACTCCGTGGCTGACGCTTTATTCCTTCATGTGGGTTGTCACTCGTTTGCTTCAGTTGGCTGGCAAAGGTTGTTGTATATCCATTACCAGCAACACAGCACTTTGCATTTCTGAATTGACAAGCAGCTATATTGACCCAGCGCTTATTATGGGTCAACAGCTGCGTTAACCAACGGAAGGACTGAGGGGCAATTAAAATGAATTGGCAAAAATATATCTTCCTAATTTACTCCAATTTGTTATTTATGCTAACATTGTATGGCTTCTATGGTGACACTAAACAGAATGGACCCAATAATGGCAATTAACATAAAAATATAATGGCTAATCAAATTGACAGCAACTGTTTCTCATCATCTCGACACACAATACATTATCAAAACAAACTATTATGAAGGAGGTAATTTCAGTGTTCTATTCAACCTGCAGCATGTGTGCAGTCAGGGAGATGTGTACCAGCAATTACTGCTGAATCTAAAAAACTAAACAAATAACTTAATCGCTGTCGTCCTCCTTTTTTTTCCCCCAGGAAGCAGTAATCAGGATTCGCTAAAAATAACTGGTGTATAATAGTATAATGATGATGCATATTGTAGAATAGCTAATAAGAAATAAAATAGGCTTTAGGTGTATACTTTTTAAAATAGGTTCAGGTAAAGAAAGAGAGACTCATGGAAGGAATGAACACAAAGACAATAGCCCTGGCTGATGAATAGCTCCATGTGGGTTATTCCTGCAGCCTAATATTTATAGATACCCTTTATAATGGCCAAAGATGTTTAAAATACACTAAGTTTAGTAACAGATTTTGTAATGAAGTTAACAGGAAGGTCAATCGTTGAGCTGTAATAACTGATTTTAGTTACTTCTCTACCAAATTGAGTTGACTTTGGTTTTTCATCATTGATACTGAGCTCAGATCCTTGGATCTAATACTTGGTTACCCAAGAGATTCCCTTCAAAAATAATGCTGTTTTGGTATCCAGTTGTAGGTAGTGGTTTTCCTTAAATTCCTAGTGGCGTGCTAGTCTGTGGGTGCCACCGAACCCTGCTGCATGACTTAGCTGTCATGGTCATTTGTTTAATTCGTTCTGCCAACATCTCTCTATGGAATGCTTACTCTGTGAGTTAGCTGGATGTATGTTTGTCACTGGTGCCCAGTGTGGCATGCAGTGGGTGCTTAGTCGATGCTGGTTGGATTTCATGTTCCTCCAAAGCAGCAAGCGAGAGCTGGCAACATGTTTGTTATTTGAGCTTCTCATTTGAGAAGTTCTGAGGGTTCACTTGTTTCACCTTGGTAGAATACCCCTACCCCCAAAGAAAACATCAAAGTTCTAGGTCATTGTCCTTCAACATGAGGGTTTCCCAAATATCTAACTTCATAGGAAGAAGGAAAGAAAGTTCCTAGGGCAGTTGGTTTTAAATGAAGAGAAATGCACTTGAATGTGATTCACCACATAATTCTTACTGTGGCTGTTGAATTGGCTGCGTGTGTTTTTCGCCCCACACAGGGTGAGGATGGTTGCTTAGGGAGAGTACACAGTGGCTTGGATAACCCCAGGAATATCATTGTTCATTATATGTTTGCACTTCATTATATGTTCATTATATGTAGGCACTTCTCCTATGTTGTTGAATTAGAACTTGCCAAAGTCACTAAGCATTTGTTTTGATGTGAGTGGGATCAAAAACCTCGATTATTTCATTTCACCTGGCATTTCTCAGAGTTCATACATTGCCCACTTAGGATTAGCACAGAACGAGTGGTTAAGATGTTCCTCAAGACTATGCTTAATTTACCATGTCATGTCTGTGAGCCAGTCCCTGGAAAAGGCAATAGATTTCCACCACAAGTCATAAAATTGGGCTCATAGTATGGCAGTATATGTTAAACAGTTTTCAGAAATTGTTTAACTTCTTGCTACCATGGACAGGTCCCAGGTAGGAAGCACAGTACCACTTTTCCCAATTAACAGTGCAAATTGTCAAGGGTGCATAGGAATTTGCAATTTGACAAAATCAGTTTTTTGACAGCAGGGGTAATCAGTCTGCAGCTTCGCAAGTAGTAATCTATGATCGAAGTGGCAGGATTTATTCTGAATTATGAAAGGTATGTATGCTATATGAGGGGGACAAATCATTAGTATGATTCTCTCCTTCTTAGTCACCCCCCTTCTTAAAAAAAAAGCTGCTTGCTATAGAAGTTGAGAGTAGGGAATACACTGTTTAGAGTGATCCCCATCACTCCCCTCACCAATAGTAGTATTCATTTATTTTCTGTTCTGTTGCAGTATTCTGACAAGTCCCTGTACACCCAGCTGTGCTTTTACCGGTACATTTTTGATACGGACTGTGCACTGGAGAAACTTATTACCGATCATGAGAAAGGTACGTTAAAATACTGTAATTACCTTTGAGTTTAAAGTGGAAATTTGCATCATAAAAGCCAGACCTACTGTCAGGCTGTTCACGCAGCATCACACCGCTGTCTCAGAAGCAGGCCGTGGGGGCCCTTGTGAGCACAGGCTTCCCCTGCATGAGGGGCGGCGGTGTAGGAATCCCCAGCTTTGGTCCCCACAGCCTGTCTCACATTGTTCTCTATTAAAGCAGGGCTTTGGGGGAGGAACAGTACAAAAAGGACTCTTTAAATGCTATATTTTGAAAATGCTATTTTCTATAGAGTTTAGTAATTGTAATAAAGTAAGCATAAGCAACGTGATCATTGGACCTACAAAAACCAGACATTACCACAGAAAAATAGACCTGGGGTGTGTCTCTGCTGTTCTCTAAAAGCCTAGGTTCGTTTTGAAAGAGAGGCATGGGGTGGAGTTCTTTTATTAACTCCATCCTAAGAGAGTGTATCTGCACCTTTGCCCAGATGATTGGGTGCTGCCTATAACCCTCACGCAGGACTTGCCAGCACTGTGGAGTTTAATGGGTCTGGAAGAAGCTTTGTTACATAACAAAGTATTTGAAAATGTCATGACAAGTGCACTTTTTTTTTTCTCCTACCTGAAAATCACATTGACAACTTCTCTATGACCTGTAAAAAAAAATTAAAAAGGAAAATTTACGCATTTTTCTTATTAGTTACCTACAGAGTATTTATGTTGTTTGTCAGCGAATATTGATTCAACATTTTGTTGGTCAGTATTAAGGCTGGAAGTAGCCTTAAGGATATAAAGAAACCTCAAAACACTGCTGGATTTCCTCCCGTAAGAATCTCCATGCTGCCCTTGACTTGGTCTTAACTGGTTTCAGTTCTAGTCATAATTGACCAGTTTTTTCCATCTACAAGATAGGCTAAAAATTATTTTTTAAAGGTCTTGACTTAATTCGTTTTGTTGTCCTTGGATATAAAACAGTTTACTGACTGATGGAGGAGTTGGTTCAAATATTAGTTTCATGGTTTTGGATATTCACCAAGAACTTGGGCTACATACAGCATATTTTCAGTGAATTAGTAAAATTTATGTAATGTGAAGGAAAAATTTCTTTTTTCATTAATAACTGAGGGTTTTTTTTGAACTTCTGTTCATGGCTCATGTCTGGCCCATGTTTACTTGCAGTATCATTAATAGTTTTTTCTCTTTTAGCCTGAAGGGCATTTCCTTAAAGGCATGAGTTGAGAGAATTGTGTACAGATGCTCTTATGAGTACGTTGTTTCTGTCTGTTTTGTTACCTCTTTATGGGAATCAGTATATTAGTTAGAAGTTGTTCACCCTTTACTTTTTTCTGAATCTAGCCATTTCAGATTGTTCACTAGATATCTTAGATAGCTAGGGGATGGACTTCTCTTCCAAATATCTCCAAAATTTTTAGCTGAGGCGGCTGAATCAATCTTTGATGATCAGCCGTTTTCAAAAAGTCCATTGAGTCTTGGAGATACAGTGGAGTGATCTGGAAAGTCACTGGAGACTTACTCTGGCCTTTTACAGGAGTGCACATTGCTCTCCCAGAAAATAAGAGGGAATAGAATAGCTACTTAGAAGCTTCTTAACTTGGCAAAAAGGGGAGAAGTCTTGACAGTATCTATACCCTCACACAATTTACTATAGTTCTCTTTCACAAGTTTAAGAGCTGGAATGCTTTTTTTGTCATTTGCTTCTAATAAGTACACTATCTAGGAGTTCAGGGTCATAATGGCACTATGTGTGAGTTACTGACAGGTTCTTGTACATGTCAGAAGGCTAAAGAAAATAAACTAAGAGAAAGATACTAAATGTATGTGTCACTGAAGGAACTTCATGAAATGTTCCAAGAACCTTTCATTTTATTTAGGGAATTTTAATTATGAAACTGTTTTCCCTTTTAGCTTCCTTCTTATTTATTATTCATAAGTTGCACTTTAGGAATGAGTGGATTAGTTGAAATTTACCTGCTCAGGGTGTTTACAGATCACTCAGTAACATTAAGAGGTATTAGGGTACTTGTTAGGAGGGGGATATAAACTGAAACTCTGGGTCGTGCCTATCTGTATTCCAAGATCAGAAGTTTACTTCCAAGTGACATTTGATAAGTTCCCCTTTAAGAGTCAACTGGGGTGGGGCGCCTGGGTGGCTTAGTTGGTTAAGTCTGACTCTTGATTTCTGCTCAGGTCATGATCTCAGGGTCCTGAGTTTGAGGTCCACTAGGGGCTCAGTCTGCTTGAGATTCTCTCTCTCCCGCTCCCTCTCCCTCTGCCCATCCCCGGCCTCAAAAAAAAAAAAAATTGAAAATCTGTTGGAACTGGAGGACAAATATATTTATTCAGTTTGGACCAAGGCCAGAACACCAGTAGATGTTACATCGGGAGTCTTGTGAAGAGCGACGACCATTACACACAGTTACATTATTGAGAATGGAGTCTAAGTGTTGTTTGTTACCAAATGCCCTGGATTTGGCATGTGAAGTATTTACTGTGTACTCTTCTTTACTGTCCATAAACAACAACAATGTAACAATGTAAACAAACAACAGTTCCCTAAGATTGTTTTACCATTTCCCTTTGTAAAGCCCATGTTTTAAAGGTTGTAACTGGATGGTGGCTTTAATTTTTGTTTGACACTTGGTCATTTGACTTGGAAAACTCACAAATTATTTGAAAGAAGTTTATTTTTATGGTAAAAAGTAGCTCTTGTCAGAGCTTTTTCCTGTGCTTTGCTTTCAAATGAAAGTTTACGGGCCATTAGTCCATAATGTGAATTAACCCCATTTGGTATTTTTCCTTACCTTTAAAATGCTAAACGACTGTTATTCACTTTGGCGAAGTGTTTACTGCATATTGACTGTAACTACATAACATTTTAAAAATCTTATTTCTGTAAGACTTTGGCTTTATTATTGTAACTGCTCCAGAATGTTACACAGATGGCATAATAGTTCCAAAGGCAGTTTTAGAGAAACCTAGTGGCAATGTATGAAGTAAAAATCCATTTCCACAATGGCATCACAAAATGGTCCCATTTGACTGCTTCATCCCATGGGGCCTTGGCCAGAGTAGGGATAAGTGAACAGTTTGGGGGAGACATGAATCCATTCAAATCTTGTCCCAGTTGTCTAAATTAAGTCTGTAGGAGCAGAGTCTCTTGGTTTTCTCACCTGAACTTTTTAATTTATTTGGCAATGGTAAAAACAGTACATACATATTTTCAATTACGTGTTGAGTGCCATCCCAGATCTTAGAGGAACTAAGATGGCCAAGGTTCCTTGCTCCGGAGGAGCTTATAGTCTATCGGAGACGGCCTGGGCAGCAAGGTGTGATAAACCACCAATCTGGTCAGATTGTTATGGAAACAAAGAAGGGGAGCCACTAACCAAGGCTCCCTTTGTTTTTAGTAGACTATTTTGCAGAGCAGTTTTAGGTTCACAGCAAAATTGAATGGAAGGTACAGAGATTTCCTGTGTACCCCCTGCTCCCAGCTTCCCTCATTGTCAACACCCCCCACCAGAGTGGCACATTTGTTACAGTTGATGTACAGTCCGCAGTTTACCTTAGGGTTCACTCTTGCTGTTGGACATCTGTTAGACAAATCCATAATGACATGTATCCACCATTGTAGTATCATAGTGTATTTTCACTGCCCTAAATTCCTTTGTGCTCACCCCACTTATCCCTCCTTCCCCACTAACCCCTGCCAGTCACTGATCTTTTTACTGTCTTTATAGTTTTCCCTTTTCCAGAATGTTATATATTTGGAATCCTATGGAATGTAGCCTTTTCAGGTAGGCTTCTTCCACTTAGTAAGTGGAATGTATATACGTATACGTATATATGTATATACGTATACGTGTATATATATACGTATATATACAGATATATTATGTATATATGTGTATTTCAGTGCCTATATATACGTATATACGTATATATATACGTACGTATATATACAGATGTATTATGTATATATGTGTATTTCAGTGCCTATATATACGTATATACATATATATACACACACACACATATATATACGTACATATACATACATACGTATATATACAGATATATTATGTATATATGTGTATTTCA
Organism: Martes martes; assembly: GCF_963455335.1. NCBI lineage: Eukaryota > Metazoa > Chordata > Mammalia > Carnivora > Mustelidae > Martes > Martes martes. Next base: position 19,221,576 of record NC_137897.1, read on the forward strand.
GTGCCTCTGGGTGCACTCCATGCTGGTCATGGAGCCTGCTTAAGATTCTCTCTCTCCCCCTACTCCTCCCCGCCTTAAAAAAAGACAGAGTTCTTTGTATGTTTCAGGTAATGGTCCTTTATCAGATATGTCTTTTACAAATATTTGCCCTCGGTCTATGGCTTTTCTTTTTATTCTCCTGAGCACAAATTGCCTTTTAACTTTAGTGTTTGATTTTACCATAGTCCTAAAACAAAACAAAACTTTTTTTCTGTTCCTGTTCTCTTTCCAGATGCTTATCTCTTCTTACTCTATGTCAGCTATTTGTAGTAGGTTGTAGTAGGATGCTATATTAGTCTGCAGTGCCTCCTATAACAACGTACCACAGACTGGGTGGCGTAAACAACAGAAATGTATTTCCTGACAGTTCTGGAAGCTAGAGTTCCGAGATCAAGGTGTCAGCAGGATTGGTTTCTTCTGAGGCTCGTCTCCATGGTTTGTAGACAGCCATCTTCTCCCTGTCTTCACATGGTCTTCCCTCTGTACACATCTGTGTCCTGGTCTTTTCTTACAAGAACACCAGTCCTATTGGTTTAGGAACCACCCTGGTGGTTGTATTACCTCATTTTAACATAATTCCCTCTTTAAAGATACTGTCTCCAAATACAGTCACATTTGGAAGTACTGGGGGTTAGGATTTCAACCACCACTACACCACCACCCCACGCAGCAATATTTGGTGGGAGGTGGGGCACAATTCAACCCGTAACAGATGGTCTTCTTGGTGAATTTTTCCATAACCCTCTTTCAACATGTTGTGTTGTGTCAAAATTGAAACACCAGGTTTTAGGACTCTGTTGAAGACAGGAATTGGAGCTAAAGCGTAAAGTTTAGCAAAAAGATGGTGCTGTAGCCTTAGCCTTGTGAAAAGCATCTGTCAGGAAGTCCAGTTTCTCAGTGGAGTCTCTTTAGGCCTAGAAGGACTGTTCTTCAGGTCACCCCTGTTTCTTGCCAAGGGATGTGGGTAGCCATAGCCCACTAAGCAGCACGCGTCAGGGTTGCTCTGCTCCTACACTCCTGTCAGCGAGGTGAAATCTCACTCACTTCCCTTCTCACGGTCCTCACAACAGCGCTGTGAGGTGGCAGCAGATTGTCCCCCATTATACTGATGAAGAGATTGAGTTCTGTAATACGGGCTTCCTTCCTTTGCATCCGCATTGCACCCTTTAAGTGCCCTTCTCATAGGACTTATCCTGAGTTGTTTTATTTGACTTTCTTTTCCACTGAGTTCATTGAGGCAGAGGGTTGTATCTTGTTTATCTGTACTTTGCCCACAGCTCACTAAATTTTCATTGAATGAATTTTTAGTAGAAAATAAGACCACACAAGCAGTTTCAAGGATATTGGAACAGTTAGTCCTAGGAGGTAATTCTGTCCATGAAAGGAGGGCAATGTGCATTAAAAATTCTAGATCTTCCTATATTGCTTGGCTTGACTCAGGTGTGCCGTAAATTAATGTAACCGAAGTTCATTATACGTTTTCAGATTTGGTATCTGTCGTTTGAGCTCTTTGCAAGTTACACTGAAGACGAGTGCATTGTGTCTCTCGTTTTGCTGATGCCAAATTTGAACTGAATCAAAAGAATGTCATGAGCCGAACTGACTGCTCCTCACCCACACTACCACAGGGTCCTATTCTCTGCTTACCCTCAGCGAAATAGTTACACTCATGAAATGTAGTAATAATTGTATTACCTCATAGGAAATGAAGACCCAAAAGAGACAACAGCTAGTACTGAGAAGTGAAGGAATCTAAGAAAAAGTGATGTGTTTTTTTAAGCAAGAAAATGAGAGTTTTATGGAAGAAATTATATGCTTTTTAATGTCTTTGGGAATTTGGAGATTTCTGAAGGTCTCAAGACAGATCCCTTTTCAGTGTTGAGAATTTCCCCTATTTTCTTGAACTGCTGAAGTGAAATCTGGAGAGTTTTATTATCACTGGAAGTACCGAAATGAAAACAAAGAGCTGGAGTCCTCTCTAAGCCAGTTGACAGTCTTAGAATTTACTTTGTTAAATCGTCGCAAGGCATTAAAAAGAAGGCTGTGTCAGAGACACTGTCTGGTCCAGTTCTTCTTGTACCACTTTTTAAAGCCCATGATCCTCCTGAAAAAATTGCTGTCAAATTTTAGAATGAGCCTTTTCTCTTTTTCAGTAACTAAAAACAGTTAAGGCACACACACAAAACAATTCACACCTACCAGATACATATAAAAGGGAGAATTTCAATTAAGCTCCAATCCACCCATCTTTAAATCCTATTTTTTGTAATTGTGAAAAAGGGTTTTTTTTAGAAGAATCAATTTTGAGGGGTGCCTGGGTGGCTCAGTGGGTTAAGGCCGCTGCCTTCAGCTCAGGTCATGATCCCGGTGTCCTGGGATTGAGCCCTGCATCGGGCTCTCTGCTCAGCAGGGAGCCTGCTTCCTCCCTTCTCTCTCCGCCTGCCTCTGCCTACTTGTGATCTGTCAAATAACTAAATAAAATCTTTAAAAAAAAAAAAAAGAAAAATCAATTTTGAAATCAGTAACTTTTACAAACTCCATTTTCCTTTTGTTTCATTTTCTTACAAATAAAAAAGTGACTCGAGGTGGGTTTTTTTTTTTTTAACTATCCCTTTAATTAGTTGAAGTGAACTTTCATCATAGGAGACTAATACAGCAGTTCAGAAGATAGTTACCTCTCTGTTTATGATTATTAAGTGGTTGTAGAAACACATAAAGAATTTTGATAATAGGGGCGCCTGGGTGGCTCAGTGGGTTAAAGCCTCTGCCTTCGGCTCAGGTCATGATTCCAGGGTTCTGGGATCGAGCCCCGCATCGGGCTCTCTGCTCAGCAGGAAGCCTGCTCCTCACTCTCTGCCTGCCTCCTCTGCCTACTTGTGATCTCTGTCTGTCAAATAAATAAAATCTTTAAAAAAAAAAAGAATTTTGATAATAGAAAAAGTGCTTCATACAACCCTGACCTTCTGAGAAGGGTTGTTCCTAATGTTATTAGACATTACTTACTTTTAATCTTTAATGATTTAGGGAGATACTAACAATATGTTAAAGTCCAACACTGAGTAACCATTATGATACTAATCTGTAGCTTGTATGCCAGGTAGAACAATTAGTAAGAAACACTGGAATTGTTCACAGTTGTCATCTCTGGGTGAATTAGAGGTAATGCTCCTTTATACTTGTATATACTTTCTTAATTATATAATCTGAGCATGTACTGATTTTGTAGGAAGAAACAAATTATAAACACTGAAATTTTACAAATAAATGTTTTACAGAACTTGAAATAATTATTCCAATAATTTAGCGGTTGAGGGAGAAAATACCATACAGAAGAACCCAAATCCACTTTTTCTCTGTGCATTTTTTTCCCAAGTCAAGCCAAAGACCTTGCTACAATGTGATCAGTATACCAGCAGCATAGGCATCACCTGGGAGCTTGTTAGAAATGCAAACTATCAGGTCCTCCCCAGACTTTCTGCTTCAGCATCTGCATTCATTTTAACAAGATTCCCAGGTGACACCTAGGCACGTTAAATTTTGAGAAGCACTGATAGAAGACATTCTTCTCTTAACAACTAAGGCCTATTCCCATTTTATTCATTGGTTGGTTAGGGCCATACTTTTGGCAAGCCTTTATAATAACAAGTATGCAAACTACAGAACGCCTCCCAGGTTTATGGTCGAACTGGCATGCCAGTCTGGTCGTTTGAAGTACATTTTGTGATTAAGCTTTTAAAATGTAGTGGCCTGACAAGGGCAAGGAGAGGGGGCAAAAAAAACCCAAAAACACAACAACAAAAAAAACCACCAAAGCCTGAGTTCTTCCGCTTTGTTTCTTCTTAACTAAGTAAGAAGAAAAGTAAAGGAGAAGTCACTTAAGAGTTTCAAAATGGCTTTCAGCTTCTCAGGATCAGTGGCTTGTAAAAGAGAGAACGGGAGTGCAATTCTACCTCCACTTCTCTCGGGGCCCTTCTGTATGTGCGCGGAGTGGCCGGCACCCAGCCGCTGTATTCTGGGCCTCATTACAGCATTGGTCTAACATGTGTGTAAAGACTTCAAGGCCTTGAACTAGAATTTTTTTTACTTGAAAGCAAGATTCTATATCTTACATTTTGCTACTATACAGTTTACTTTGGAATTTACTTTTCCTCGTGTTGCTGATCTTTCTGTTCGATTTTTATGCTCAGTACAAGAATGACAACATTGATAATTTTCCAGTGGCAGCATGGAGTTTCATACTGCTTTGTTTTTCTCTCTCGGTGCTGTCTGCTTAGTTTTTGTTTTGTTTTTTAACTAAAGATGACTTTGCAAGGTGACAGAAGAGAAACTACATTTTCCAGGAAATTGTCACCATAGTTGCTTTGCCCATAAGTGGAAGTGTCTTGTCTTGGTACATTTTCTGTCATCTTCTTTAAGATAGCTAAAGTACTATATGAAAGTTGCCATATATTTGAGCGGCGAACTTGTGGTTTCTGATAACGTTCCTTTTCTTTGAGCCCATTTCTGTAAATAGGCACTCCACGTTTTGCACTTTTATGTACATACGGACTTACAGGCATGCTATGATAACAGATATATTATTAGTTTTATGAAACCCTTTCCTGTTACATCTTTTCAATGGACAGGTTTCTTGTCCCTTTTGTAGTAGTAAGTATAGCAGTGCAAAGGAGGGTACTGTTGTTGCAGGATCTGTGTGACTGTTTTGTGGTCGATGGTTCTCATTTGCAAAACATTGTCATTTTTTGAGTGTTGAGGGTAGGAAAAACCCAGTAAGATTTTTCTCATGTACTTTTTAAAAATATACTTCTATCACCAATGAAGGGAAAAATATTAAACAGTTTTCAGGCAGTTAGACCATAATGTGAGCTAATCACTTTATTTTGAAGAAAAGTATTTTTAAACAGTTGAGCTAGCGAATTTACTTTTAAAATGTATTGTGCTTACACAGTAGATGGCTTTATTTCCATGATGTTTTTTACTACATAATTATACATCTTAATTACGTAATTACTATCATAATTATTATGTAATTGCATGTACTTCCACTAATTACAAAATCAGGAAGTGTAATTATCTAGTAAAAACTTTATGAAATTTCATGCACTAAAAATTATTTAAAAGGCTATTCCAGTGGTCTCCTGGAAGGCTTTCCATGTTTAATCTTAGTCCTGACTTTAGAACTTGAACTCACAGGCCAGGATAAGAAGGACTATTACAGGCAGACCAACACAAAACTGAGTATTGTGATATAAGTAAAATGGCCTTTGTTCTTTAGGAATTAAAGCCAAGGAGAATTTTAAATTTCTTTGTGATTATCGAATTGTAAAAATAACATCTTATATTTGAGACTGTCAATGGAAAGGGGAGTTTTTTTCTTAGGAAAGAATTGATTAACAGAATTGGGAGTCAAGGAATTTAGATTATAAAACAGCCAGGCCTTCTGTAATTTGTTAATATGCATGGCTTATTTAGCGATCTCGGTCTCTCAAAGCAAAATAATAATAATGTCATTATTACTATTTAAAATCGTTTCTTTAGTTTGAAGAGGGCTTTTTTTCCAGTTTGTGTTTGTATTTACTGAGATAGGAGAAAACATATCAAAAGAGCACAATCTTTTTCTACCACTGCTTGATGTCAGAAGCAGCTTTTGAGACATAAACATATACGCACAAACATGTAACATCAGACCCTAAATAAAGACAGAAGGTTTAATTCAATAAAGCTATGATGCCTTTACCATTCAAAACGACATACAAATTGCACAGTGAAACAATAGTCATGACAGCAAATTAGATATGACATCTAAATTACACTATAAAGAGAAATCCCAGAACCATTTTTGGTCTGTAAGAGTCTATTTTAGCCCAGGTTTAAAACCCAGTCTAGAGATGGCTTTATTGTCTAAGTAGGGTAATGTTGTAGAAGACTAATTGGAGGTTGGTTGAATTAATTGCAGATTAATTAGGAGAAAGAGCTTATAATACTCATAGCAGAGAAGAAAGTAGATCCTTTAAGTATCATGATAAAATGTACTATAAGTTTCAGGAATATTAAATTATCAGTATTTGTGTAACATCTATAATAATCTGTTATAACATGACTTAAAGCAATTGGGGTTAGATATAGTTATACTAAATTTTCCCCTCAAAATTAGTGCTTTTTACTGGAAATGTGTTGGATCAGCTACTTATAATGTATAATCAGTTACTTCTTTTAAAAATGCAACCTTCAACATTAAAAGGTCTGTAGTCTTAGAAGCAGATGACATTCCTTTTTTTTTTCTTAAATAGTTCTAAGGAAGCACTTTGTCGTTTTATCAGTTACTGATTTTGTGTCCTTTTTATACTAGCTCAAATTTGTAATAAATGTGACATTTTTTCTTAAAAGTCAGTGAAGAAATAAGAAAGAAAAAAACCCAGCAGCCCCACTTGCTTCAAGTAAATTAGAGGGTATATAGTCATCCGTAACTGTCTCAAGCTCTCAGAGATATTTGGGATTTAAGTAGATTTGATCTGAGTTGTATTTTTCTCTAACCATCTGGGATTATTTTTAAATTGCATACCCTTGGGGAGCCTGGGTGACTCAGTAGGTTAAGCCTCTGACTCTTGACTTCGGCTCAGGTCATGATCCTCAGGGTCATGAGATGGAGCCCCATGTTGGGCTACGCACTCAGCACGGAGTCTACTTGTTCCTCTCCCTCTGTTCCTCCTCTGCTCATGTTCTCTCTCTCTCTCTCTCTCTCTCAAATAAATAAATAAAAATTTTTTTTAATAAATTGCATATTCTTTTCCTCTTGGGCATCTTTGCTCATTGACCTAGCCCTGAATTTAATGTCTCCATCATTTCTTAATTGTCTTAACTCGGTTGTGTCTTAACATTTCTTCTCAGAAGTGCTTATATTCCCTCCGTTGAGATAGGAATTACCTCTCCTGCATCTTCTTAGTCTTTTGCTTTGATTTTGGTTTTTACCAGTTGCATGTGCTGTTCCAGAATAGTCTTTAATGGTTAAAAGCTGTGTTTTTGCTTAACCTTTGTCTTTCTGACTATAGTGCAGATTTGATTTTTAAACTGACTTAATGTTTAAATTGTCAGGGTTCTGTTTTGTTTCGCTTTGCTTTGCTTTCTTGCTTTTCCTATAAACTGGCATGTTTATCACCCTCTGTAATTCTTTAAATTTTTTATCATTATCAAAGGGAAGCAACCCTAACTTTTTTTTTTAGAGTACTTTTTTTTTAAAGATTTTATTTATTTATTTGACAGACAGTTCACAAGTAGGCAGAGAAGCAGGCTCCCTGCTGAGCAGAGAGCCCAATGTGGGACTCGATCCCAGGACCCTGGGATCATGACCTGAGCCGAAGGCAGAGGCTTTAACCCACTGAGCCACCCAGGCGCCCCACCCAACTTTTTAATTAGCAATAATTGCACCTCAGATAAACCTCATTGGCTATGATATTGCCACTGCACAAAGCTTGCAACCTTAACTTTTGAAATTTAATTGTGTCATTGTGATGGCTTCAGTTACCCAGTAGCCCCAGGCCGAGATCTGGTATTAATTTGCACGTGATTAGTCAGTGCTTATGTATAATTTTAGGCTGTTCTACCGTGTCCATATAATAGGTGCTCCCCCTCATATGCAGGGAAAACCCATCATCAATTGGTCTCATTCCTAGAGGACTTCTTCCTATAGATGTTATGTGAATTTATTCACACCCATCAGCATTCTCTTACCTGGTGGTCGCTAGGACAGTGACTAGACGGAATTAGTAGCCTGCCACAGAACTCCGCTGAATTAACTTTGATTGCATTCCGCCCATGTAAAGGCCCTGGGAAACCTTTTTCCCCTTGGTCTGTGAGCCCTGCTAGCCTTAGCACCGTCCCTTAGAGCTTAAGGCTTTAACCAGCTGCGCTCACAAAAAGATAAGTTTGCTGGCTAATTTCACACACTCATGTGCTTTGGTTGTTTTAAGAAATTATTGTAAAATCAGACTCACGAATAGGATCATAAAACCAGGTCTGTGTGTAAGTCTGGTTTTCTCTGTCTCTCTCTTCTTCACACCCCACCCCCAAGATTCATTCAGTGAGTGTTGCCACGCTATGCCTCTGCCTTGTGTGATCTGTAAAGGGCACAATGTAAGCAAGACCTGGGTCCTGCTTTAGACATAATAATACTCAGGATCCTTTTCTTATTCATGTATTCACCCTCTAAACAGCTACTTTTTATAGAGCTGAGCTTGTTCTGGAGAACACTCACATCCCTTATTTTTTACTTTTCCCATTAGATACTAGGGTTGTTGACATTTTTCCGATGGAAAAACAACCTCAAATTGATGAAATGACCCGCCTGAGGTAGCAAAGCTGGGGAGTGCGAGAGCCCAGCGTTCTTTCTGCCGTCTTGCAGCTGCCCTTTTCTTCATCTAGCAGAGGAACTTCAGCCTGACGGCAAATGACTACTAGACGGGAATGGCACGGGCCAGTTCCCCATGGAGGTGGGACCTGAGCTCAGCCTCGAAAAGTGGGTGAGACTGTGAACACACACAGTTGCAGGCATGTAGTCTGAGACTAATTCTTTCTTGCTTGCTATTCTTTAAGTGCTCTACTGCTTATCCGGCTTTTACAAATTAAAGAACATCATTTGACAAATGCATGATGATTTTAAAACATATCTGAATTGGAGATTTGGTCAAAAAGCGCTTATTAAGAGGCTGGTTTATGTGAAGCTTTAAACCCAACACCGGAAGCTGGGAGGCTCTTGTCTCTTCACTCCCCACCGTAACCGGTGGTGGTGCTTTGAAAGAGGTTGACTCCATCCTGTAGGATACATCTGTCAGAAGTGTATCAAAATGTTTTCCTATCTTAAATAATTTAACTCAGAATATAATCATGTAAGTATTTTGACATGAAAATGTTACATACTGTGATATATCCACTTAGCTTAAAACAGACATCTTTAACTTTGAAAGAAAGAAGTATGGCAAGACAAAACAAAACAGAAATAGGAGTTAAAAGATGAATGACAAACTGAACTAGTTTTATTTAGAAGAGGCAACTAAAGTCCTGTTAACACTAGGACAGTAGAATGTAAAAATGTTTTACTTTGAAGCGTGGTTCTTTCTTTCTTTCTTTCCTTTTTTTTTTTTTTTTAAACGATCATCATGGTGAGTGTTTAGACATATGCAGGACCTGTTCGTAAAGTACATGTTTGCCGTAGAAATAATTCCAGTTGTATTGGTGGATTACAGACTGTCTTACCAAAAATATTATAGATGCTAATAAGTCAGTAAAATCTAAGATAAAAGAGTGGGTCTGCACCTGAGCCTGTGTTCAGGAAATTATTCAGCAGAGCACACTTTGGTCTCTCTTAGTGAAGGCTTTATCACATTTAACAAATGTGCCACAGTAAATTTATTAGTATGCTACAAAGAAATTTTCAAAATAATTAAGACTAAACTACACTTGTCAAAATAAATGAATGAAATACAATTTTGAATCATCTTTCTTCACTTATTGCTCATTTGCATAATTCAGTAACTTACACAGGAGTCTTTCAGTCATTGGTGTGAATTAGCAAGGTTCTGCTATTCCTTGTTGTACGGGTGGGAATTATGCTACCATGTAATTAGCTATTCCAGACATGGACTAACGGGAAATACCAAAGGGCACAGCAAAATCTAAAGAGACAAGGCAGGGAATCTAAAGACAAGAGACAATCAAAGACACCCAACAAACTCAAGCTGGTAGACCACAGGGAATTTTGAATGAAGCCTCTTAATTTATTTTGAGAATAAGAAATCAGTAGTATGAGAGAAATCTCAACAAGATTAGCTGACTAAGCCTACTTAAAAAAAAATATCTCTATAGTGCATGGTGCGCCAGGTTAACCACTCCTGTTTGTTAGTCTGTATACAGCTCAACAAATAGCCGGCAAGTCCTTTCATGGGTATATAGTGGCTTTCCATTGAGGTTTTCACTCTTTGAAGGAGGTCGTTTATACCAATGAGATCTGTAGATGCAAATTGCTTTCCCTATATGTGAGGGGTCATTCCTTTCACAGCCGACTTGCTCATCTCTTTTATAGAGGTTTTGTTATTTTTCTACTGCTCCCAAAGGAATGATGTTAATCACACAGACCCCCATACCCACCCTCCAACTCAGCATCCAAATCTTTTCCCTCCAGCCCTGTGAAACTTTTGTGTGCTGATCTTTGGGAACAAAACAAGCTGTTGGCAGGAGCCCTTAGCCCTGAATTAGGAAACTTTTTACTTCTCTCAACCTGGAATTTTTTATTTTTTATTTTTTTAGATTTGCTTCTCTTTTCACCTAATTCGAAGGAATTACCTTTCTCATTGCAGCAGAGTGTCACTGTAACATGCTGGAGCATGTGGGAAATCTTGGAAGGGAAGCAGTGTCCTGAGAATGTCATTTTCGGTTTGGATTCCCAAATGACATGAGCTCATAGGAGCTAGAGGAACAGAAAAGTGAAGGGATCAATTTAAGGGTTAGCTGTGAAAACCTAACTTCTGATCCTGTTACTGAAAGGCGGGGGAGATAATGTTAGTCTTTTGCCTAAGCTTAAAGAATCATGCAAACACTCATAGGTTTTAGCCTGTAATGTTCAGGAGTCTTAGGAAGAAGGGGCTTCAGATGCATGGTAGGAGCACTCTGTAAATATTTGTTGTTTCTTTCTTTCCTCCTTGCCTTTCATCCTCCCTTCCTTCTCTCTGCTAGCATCTGTCGAGCACCAAGGGCACTGACCGGGAATCCCGAAAGGCAGTATAGGGTAGTAGTTAAAAGCTTGCGCTCAGGAGCCGGAATAGCCAGTTCAAGTGTTGGCTTTCCACCTCTTGTTAAGTAAGTAAGCTTGGGGTATGTGACGAACCCCTCTACTGCCTCATCTGTACAGCTTGCCTGAGAGTGACACCTGCCTTGTAGGACTCTAAATTGAACAGGATAATATCTAAGCACGGTGATACGTAAAATGCCTAGAACAGTGCCTGGCACACAGTAAATATGCAACAAACGCTAGCTGGTTTTATTACTTCCAAGAATAACATTAATCCAGACCGCTGTTATGGTACTTAGTATTATAGTTGCTGTGTGGGTTTCTGTAGCCTCTCATTGCCCATGCTTTGTTCGTACTTGTATCACCAGCATCTAGCACACCAGACCTGTTTTAAATGATCCACTCTTCATACTAAACGGTTACAGTATGAAACAGGCATGGTCCTTGGTCTCAAAGAACTTAAAATCGATCTTGGTAACTCCTTTTTTAGTTTCCTTACGTGAGGTATATTAGAAAAGGTAAATTTAATTCTCATTGTTAGTGCTAATGGAAAAGATTGAAACACAAATAATCTGTAAATAGTTTCCATTTTGTTGAGATATATCCCTTTGGTATGTGTTCCATTAATATTAAGCAGTCTGCACCAACTACTGGCTCCTTTCTAGGGAGGGTAAAAAATAGTTCTCTTTGTGTCCTAGAAGGCAGCCAAACCAAGTTCCCAAATCATGTACCTTTTAGCAGATTTCTTCTTAACAACCAGGATGGTTTGGGGTGTTTTTTTTTTTAACACTTCTAAAAATAACATATGCCCAGATGCCACTGTCAGATATCTGATTCAGTAGGTCTGGGGTGGGACCCCAGCAGCAGTGCGTTTTAGAAAACTCCACAGTGACTTCGACGCACACCCACAATGTTGAGAATCTTGGAGTTAGTGAAACTCTTCAAACTTTAATATTGCTTCTTGTCAAATATGCATTAAGTTTGACTTTGATATAGAAAGGGAGATTGGGTGGCATCTAGATAACAATTTAAATAGACAGTGGAAGGGAAAATGAAGTCAAACACATGAATTACTTCCTAGATAAAGGAATCATTTATGGTACTGTATGAACTAATACAGCATTTGAGAATAAAGTGAAGGAAAAAAATGGGCTAGGGAAAAGTAAGTAAGAAGAAACTGTTTTCTGGTAATGAGCAAATGGAAGATGAAATAAATGCATTTCAACAAAATTGGTTATAAAGAACATGTTATTTTCCCCATTAACTTACATCATAAAAGTAGGAATGGGCTGCCATGGAGGATGGGGAATCCTCCAGAAGACTGGATGGGTAACAGGGAAGGTACTGAGTTAGAGGCTAACCCAGCACTGGTATTTAGGCATTTCCACAATTGGATTTTGGGGACTTTCCTACCCCTTGTCATTTTCTCCTTATATCTGGGCCCGGCCAGGTGGATCCTGGTAGATCAGCCTGCAGTTTCATATTGCTACCTGTCCCCGAAAGATCTGGGACAGGATGGTATCCTGGAGGTATTAGAAAGACACCTCTGAGTGCCATGGTCATAGGTTGGGCTTACCTTGGATATCCAGGTACAAGAGGTAGCTTGGCTTGCTCCATTTCCTGGTGTTGGGGTCTTAGAGCTAAAAAAGAGTCACTGTTGGCTTTCACATCACTCCCTTTTGCCTAGAAGGATTGAGACAGCACCTCCGTGGTCCCCGCAGATTAGACCCCTCACCGGTCCCCAAGCAGGCCTCGCATCCACCATGGCTCCCCCTCCCAGCACCTGGGTTTCCCGTGCCTGCATGGCCCACCTCAGCCCAGTCTCCTCCTGTTGGTATTCTGTTCACCCTTTAAGACCTCCCAGCTAGAAGTGAGCTCTCTGGCCTCTGAAATCCTGCAGCTCTTAAGCACTGCCCCTCGTGCATTATAACTTTGAGGACTACACCATGCTCGCTGTGTTACTGTATGTCTGATGGCACCTCGCACATGATAGGAGTCTAACAAATGGTATGTGAAATTAATGTCTTCTAGGATACTTCATAGTAGAAACATAGTTTGTTTTTTATAGAATGATATTTATAGAATACTCTTCTGAGTCCATCCTGTTTTCTCTGCTATTTTATTTCCCATCACACCTTCCAACCACATGACAAAATGTTTTCTGTCCATGTATGTCCATATATTCATCGAACATTTAACCCATGCCCTCACAACACAGACTTAATTTCCCACCTTAATTTACCTCCTTTCTGATAATTCGTAATAGAGTTTGGCTATGATAGGATGTACCACCAGGACATTTCATAAATGCCCCCCTGAAAATTTATTTGTTCAAACCATTAGGTTATATAAATCACACTGATACCCTACTATATTAGTGGGGTAAACTAAAAAAAATCTAGGAGTTTACCCTGTCCAAATCTACCCATTGCCCTCCAGAAAGTATATACAGTCCACAGCAGTTGGCCATTTTGCCTGCAGGTTTTCTAGTGATGTAGAGTTTTAGCTCTTTAATGACCTTGCTGTCTTTTGAATTTCTCCCGGCATTTCAAATGGGTTGCTTGGTTTACGAGTCCTTATGACATCTCAGAATGCCCAGAGGCCATCTCCAGATAGGTGTCTGAAGGCCCAGAGGTGAGCGGCTGCTGAGAGGCTTGTGCGCTGCTCTTCCCTTGTCTCCCCAGGAGCCCGTCAGTTGAGCAGCATGCAGGCACACATACTGACGGCGGGGTCAGCTTGTCAACACGACTCTGAGTAACGGGCCAGGGCCAGGGAGAAGAGTCAGAAGCCCATGTGGTACCTGTGTCTTGGGTGTCACCTGAGAGACACACTCTAATGGAGTAATCCTTGCACACTGTCATTGCAAGAGACTGAACAAGTTAGAAATCTGTTCCTGGTTTGCCCGTGACTCTCTTTGTGGCATGGGCAAACACCATTATTACTCTTTGATTTAGTTGTCTTATTTGTTCCAAAAAGGAAAAATAGTATGTGTTTAAAAAGCACTCTGAAATTCCTCTGAAAGCAGGTCTCTAAGGGCAAAGTACTATTGTTGTTTTTATCATTGTTATTAGCATTCTGATATGATTTTGTCTTACACCATGTAGTTCACAGATATTTCCATTCTCACTGATGAATCGCAAAACACTCCACATCGTTCCGTCTCATTGTGTTGGTGATAGTTTAGCACATCTTTTTTTTAACCCCAGTTAGAATATACGTCCAAAATAGATAGTATTAATAAAAATACAATTATCAAATTAAATGTATCTATACAGCTTTCTATTGTTTTTTAAACCTCCTTAAAAACATGGTTACCAACAACTACTAAATAAGACCTTTAATTACTGCCAATCTCCTCTTGAAAGTAACAGTGCTTATCTTGAGTAGTTTGAACTGTAAGTGGTATTCAGTACTCGGTGGGGTTGTAATGTGATTATGAAGTATACCAAGTTGGTGATAAATAAGCATGATAAACCACATACTTGTATTAGAGACAATATTTCAATTATCAACTGAATAAAAAGGCTACAACTGCTGGTTATTTCAGGTGGGTATATCATAAAAATATAGTTAAGTATGCTTGGAATAAAAAGTTGTGTATGCTTCCATATGCATACAGAAACTTCCAAATTTAATGGGCTCTTGAGTGTACAGCCTTTAAATTACTGGGAGAATGAAAAGATTTGCTTTGCTTTCTGGATTTAAGCTTTCCAAAAAATTGGGATTTTTTTTTTTAAATAACTCATACATCAGAGACCAGTGGCTTTTATATAAAGTAATATAGTTCTCCCCCAGACATCCAGTAATTTTCTAGTGAAGTGGCAATGAAAAAAAGAAAAATAATTTCTTTAACTACAGTAAAATCTGGGTATAAAATCATGTAAGAATAATAGTATCTTTCTCCTTTTCTGGGCATTTGGTTTAAGAGGACATAAACTAATTATTTTCTAAATGTGGTTCATTTGTTATCTTTTTTTTTTTTAAGATTTTATTTATTTATTTATCTATCTATTTGCGAGAGCGGGCACGAGTGTGCATGAGCAGCGGGAGGGGCAGAGGTAGAAGCAGGCTTCCTGCTGAGCAGGGAGCCCAATCTGGGGCTCCATCCAAGGGCCCTAGAATAATGACCTGAGCCAAAGGCAGATGCTTCACTGACTGAGCCACCCAGGTGCCCCTTAAAGTATTTAAAGTCCATGGTTTGTTTTTGGGTTTTGTGGGGGTCTTTTAGATTTTATTTATTTATTTGACACAGAGAGAGCACAAGCAGGGGGCACAGCAAGGAGAGGGAGAGGGAGAAGCAGGCCCCCCTGCTGTGCAGGGAGCCTGATGCGGGGCTGGATCCCAAGACCCTGGGATCATGACGTGAACTGTAGGCAGCTGCTTAACTGACTGAGCTACCCAGGGGCCCTGATGTATGTGTTTTATTAAGTGTCGTAGTTTAGTAACCTTACAAATAACTTTGGTACTAGGGAGTGGTAATTTACATAAAATAAATAACACTGTGAATTTCATTTCCATTTTACCATGAAGGGCAATAAAGAGTAAATTATATACATTTATTTGTAAGAGTGTCCTAAGACATGGGACCAAGGAGAAGGAAATATAGCTGCCATGGGGTCTTAGAAACCAGAGATCACATAGTGGAGCTAGCCATGGGCCACATATGACCTCTAAATGTGTTTAATTTGCCTGAACATTTTTAATTAGTTGCTAGAATTTTAAAAACTGGACATTTTATATAAAAAGTCAAATTTCTTGCCTTTTTAAAAAAGATTTAAAGAGAAAAAGAGAGTACATGAGTCTGGGGAGAGGCAAAGAGAGAGGGAGAGAGAATCCTCAAGCAGATTCCATGCTGAGTGTAGAGTCCGATGTGGGGCTTGATCTCACAACCCTGAGATCATGAACTGAGCCAAAATGAAGAGTCGGATGCTCAACCAGCTGAGCCACCCAGGGGACCCAGTTTCTGGCTTTCTTTAAAAAATTTGTAGTTACCTCTCTGAGTCAGAGTTCCTGAATGGCAACAGTGGCTGGAGCTGAGTAGCAGCTGGCAGTTCAGACAGAACGTGAGCTCTCTGTTTGCCACAGCCTAACCACAGCCCACCTCACTCTGTGCTTACCGTGTTGCTACTGGAGGCATGTGTTTTTTTTCCTTTTTTTTTTTTAACAAAAAAAAGAAGAAGGAAAGAAACTGTAAACTTGAGATTTAAAGAGTAAAAAATATCCAACATTGAAAATGCAAAAAGATGAGCATAACCTTGGGGGCACCTCAGTCGGTTGGGGTTCTGACTCTTGGTTTCAGCTTGGGTCTTGATCTTGGGGTCCTGGATTAGGCCCCATGTTGGGCTCCACACTGGGCTTGGGGCCTCCTTAAAAAAAAAAAGGATGAGAGTAACTTTAATAGTACAATGTCATTTAAAAATATAGAACTTACTAGTGCTAACCTTTTTGTAGCACCCTGATCGTCACAGCATCCTGGGGAATAAGATAACAATTACATACTCATTTCTCCAAGGAGAAAATTGGATATTCATGAGGCTCATTAATTTGTCCAAAATCACAACTGCTAAGTGTTGCAGCTGAGGTATATGTCAGCTTCAGATGTTAGTGTAGAGTAACACTGTCCACTAGAAGTGTCTGCAGTGACAGAGATGTTCTGTACATCTGATGTCCCATGTGGTAGCCTCCAACCACATGCGGCTACCGAGTACTTGAATGTGGGTTGGAACTGAGCGACTGAATTTCTAAAATTTTATTTAATTTTGATTAAATTGAAATAACCATATGTGATTGGTGACGATTTTATTGGGCAGTGCGGCAGGGCCCTAGAGGTCTTCTTTTCTTCATTGTATTGTCTGTGTATTCATCAGTCTTACTCTGTTTAATAAAATTCATCAAGAAGGGGCACCTGAGTGGCTTCGTCGGTTAAGCATTGGACTCTTGGTTTTGGCTCAGGCCATGATCTCGTGGGTGGTGAGATTGAGCCCTGCTTTGGGCTCACCGCTCAGCAGCGAGTTGGCCAGATTCTTTTCCTCTGTCCCTCCCTCCACTCTCACTTTCTCTCTCTGTCTCTCTCTCTCAACTGATTAAGTAAATCCTTTAAAAAGAAAAGAAAAGAAAAGAAAAAACGATTTCTGTAAGGGCCCCCTGGGTGGGCAGTCATTTGAGCTTCCGACTCTTGAGTCTGATTTCAGGATCGTGGGATTGAGTCCCACATCAGCTCCACGCTTAATGCAGAATCTGCTAAAGTTTCTCTCTTCCTCCCTGCTCTTTCTCTCTCTCTTGCTCGCTCGCTCTAAAATAAATAAATAAATCTTCAAAGAGAGAGAGAGGGATTTCTGTAAGGTTTTCTTCAGTTACTTCCCAGTGGCAAGCATCCATTCCATGAGGAGTTCAAGATATATTGAATATTTTCAATATCTACATAGATTTTCCTCCATAAGGGTTTTTTTTTAAGATTTTATTTATTTATTTGACACAGAGAGAGAGAGAGATCACAAGTAGGCAGAGAGGCAGGCAGAGAGGGAAGGGGAAGCAGGCTCCCTGCTGAGCAGAGAGCCTGATGTGGGGCTTGATCCCAGGACCCTGAGATCATGACCTGAGCCGAAGGCAGAGGCTTAACCCACTAAGTCACCCAGGAGCCTCTAAAGGTTTTGATTGTACACAGTTGTGGTTGGGGTTTGGGTTTTTGTTTTGTTTTGTTTTGTTTTGTGAGAAAGTTAGGGGGAGGGACCCACTAGTTCTTATATAAAGAATCTCAAGATTCCTAACAGATAAAGAGCATGATTTAAGTTGAGTTTAGACATCAAAGAAGGTGACCAGGACAGTTTCCTTTCCTGATCTTTTCTTATGGTCTAGGATACAAGTGATTGTTATGGAATCATGGAGGAAACTGAACATTCTCTGATGCTTAGCTGGTCTCAGTTGGACCAGAGTGACTTTTAGAAAGGTGGCTGTTAACTAACCTCTCTGTCAGTTAACATTTATCATTAAATCTCAAATGGAAATGATTTAAGACACATCCTGGTTTCAGAGACCTTAAAACATGAGGGAGGGGTTCCATCTTAGAACTGGTGAAATATGGTTTGACAGTGGGCTTCATCTCCATTTTGGTCAGCCTATAACCAGAGACAGCATTGAGATGCAAATATCAACTCCTGCTTTGCCCTGTGGCTAATTAAACCATTCAGTTTGGCTGTCCCCTTCCACACTACCTTATGCTAAATAAGTTTAATTAATGGAAGACTTTCTCTTGGTTAGGAATAGGTTAAAGGTCTTGCCCGGTAACAATTTGATCACCATATTTACTTCTTTAAACATCCTTCTGCCCCCATCAATGCAGACAAGAGTATTTTATTATCATGAAGACTACCAGCACAAGCTTGGCCAATCACCTTCTAGCATATAGGCAATTCTGCAGCACTCCTTTTTAGAATACCACATGCTGTAACTCATATTATCACATTAGCCATCCAGATGCACCATTTGTTTTTAAATACCGAAGTGTTTACCTGAATTTTTCCCCTTTTCATTTTCCTGCCCCACTTCACCAGTCCATTGTCACTGAAGTGACAGATTTACTTACATGCCTTGATAGTCTCACTTTCTGTTATTTTAAAAAATATGTTCCTATGTCTCCATAATGGTATTCTTAAACATTTTAAAATATTAGTTGTTATGAAGCAGGTTCGTGTCTTTATTTTTCATTATGTTCTCTTGAATCTTGCCTTTATTCAGACTTTGAAATACTTCAGCACTTCTAAACTCCTGCCCTAAAATTTCTGTACCAGTCTCACTCTCTGGAAACTGAGCATGCCTTCTGAAATCTTAACTGCGCTTGAAAGTAATTTTGGAGTTTGAATCTTTAAATATGGAAGTGTTTCTTGCCCACAATGGAGTCTGGCACCTAATGGTTACCATTTCGGACCCTGCTGTGAAAAGTTCCCCAATACAAGCCATTCAGAGTTAACACTTAATGTAAAATGCATGGGTTACTGAATATCATTTATTATGTAGTAACAAGGAGTCCTAAGTGCTTTGGTAAATGTATTGGTTTGAACCATATAAAATTGCTGACATTTGACCATTCTGACCTACCAAAATTAGAAACTTCACATGATCCAACCTAATATTATAGGTTTGGACAGTCTCCGCTTATTTAAACCACTTTCTCTACTTTTGCTGTTTTCTCTTATTTTTTTTCCTCAGTTAGTAGTTTTCATCCAGCAGCCTTCTCCTTGCTACTACCCTTTTATATTTCACAGTTCATAACATTTTTTCTAGTGCTCTTCTCTGGTGAACTAATTGCCCAAATCTATTTAGCTTCAGAATTAGTAGCACAAAGAAGGCAAGTTGCATAGTACCTCCATGATGCAGTCAATACTTAACCGTTTCAAGTGTTTGACCTGTTTTTGAGATTTTCATTATCCTAAAAGGTTAGTGTCATTGAATACATTTATTGCCCCACAAACAAGCCACCATAGTTCCCTACTTCCCAAATGGAAAAGGCGAAAGGTAAAAATGCTACCTTTTTGTTCAGTACTAACAGAGGCCATGCTATGTGATATCTTTCTTATGACATGATTTTGCTAAAGCATCTCTGGAGAATACAGTTAACTAAACACACACCCGTTGGTATATTCAGCTTTCACTTAACTGAATGTAAATTAGTAAATCCCTGTAGTTTTTTTTTTTAACATTTTACTGTCTTGGGGTCTTTGTCTTAAAAAAGAAATGTGATCTATTACATTTATTAGAAGCAAGAGAGATATCAACCATCACTTGGTTTGAAACTAGAAATTGTACCATTTATATCTCTGTCCTCTTGTATTTGTAATTTTTCCTAATTTACAAGGGTATATAATGACTGTTCATGATTCAAACTCATCCATATTTTTGTTGTTAGGAATTTGCCATTTTCATTTGAAGAAGATTTGTCAGTAGTAGTTGGTTATGTCAAGTAAATAAAAAAACTAAAATCCCTATTATTGAACTACTCAACCCCTTACATGTGGTAATGCTACTCTTGCCCCATAATCTGCTAAATAGACGTGATTTTCCCCATTTTACAGATGTGAAACTAAGGTCAGCTTAAATTATTTCCTAGGATGGTTATCTAAATCTAGGACAGACCCATAATTGAAACCAGGGCCAGCTGACTCCGAAGACTTTAACCCCACCCACCACTCCACTCTTCCTCTATGGCATACTTCCTAGCTATTTAAAAACATATCTATTTCACTGTGGTGCATCTCATACTATATATTATTGTCCTATATTTTGTTATAAGTTTGTTATAAGTTATAAGTTTATTATAAGTTTGTTATAAGATACTCACTGATCAGATTCACTGATCAGATACTCACTGATCCATCAGGGAAATGCAGATTGAAATTACAATGGGCTATAAACTCACAACTGTCAGAGTGGCTAAAATAACAACCTGAGAAACAGTAGGAGTTGGCAAGGATGTGGAGAAAAGGGAACCCTCTTGCACTGTTGGTGGGAATACAAACTGGTGCAGCCACTCTGGAAAACAGTGTGGAGGTTCCTCAGAAAGTTTAAAAAAAAAACTACCCTATAATCCAGTAATTGCACAACTAGATATTTACCCAAGAACATAAAAACCCTAATTCAGAGGGATACATACACCCTGATGTTTATAGCAGCATACCTACAATAGCCAAATCATGGAAAGAGACCACAGGTCCATTGATAGATGAATGGATAAAAAAGATGTGGTTAAAAGAGAGAGATGGAGGGACGCCTGGGTGGCTCAGTTGGTTAAGCAGCTGCCTTCGGCTCAGGTCATGATCCCGGCGTCCTGGGATCGAGTCCCACATTGGGCTCCTTGCTTGGCAGGGAGCCTGCTTCTCCCTCTGCCTCTGCCTATGCTCGCTCACTCTCTCTCCCACTCTCTCTCTGACAAATAAATAAATAAAATTAAAAAAAAAAAGAGAGAGAGAGATGGGGTGTGTGTGTGTTACACACGTGCGTGTACACACACACATGGAATATTACTCAGCCATAAAAAGAATGAAATCTTGCCATTTGCAGTGACATAAATGGAGCTAGAGAGTATAATGCTAAGAGAAATAATTCAGAGAAAGACAAATGCCATATGATTCTACTCACGTGGAATTTTTTTTTTTGTATGTGTAAGAAACAAAACAAATGAGCAA
Source organism: Martes martes (assembly GCF_963455335.1). NCBI lineage: Eukaryota > Metazoa > Chordata > Mammalia > Carnivora > Mustelidae > Martes > Martes martes. The sequence goes on from NC_137897.1 coordinate 19,242,573, forward strand.
AGAGAAAAAGAGGACAGGATGGGAGGTGCAAACCAAGAAACAGACTCTTAACTCTAAAGAACAAACTACTGGTTACCAGAGGGGAGGTGGGTAAGGGGATGGGTGAGACAGGTGTTGGGCACTAAGGAGGGCGCTTGTGATGAGCACCGGCTGCTGTATGGAAGCGTTGGATCACTTTATTGTACACCTGAAACTAATATTACACTGTATGTTAACTGGAATTTAAATAAAAACTTAAACGGATAAACATAAGTGTAGATGCAAAACAAAACAAATATTTACTGATGGCCTACCATGTACCAGACATCCTGTGGCATATTCTACAGGAGAGAGACAAGATAATTTCAGACAATAACGACCCCTACTGGGACAATATAAAAGGGGGTGGTTTAACGGATACAAAATTCTTTGTAAGGAGGTGGCATTTGAGCTGAGACCTGAATGACAAGAAGAAACCAGCCATTGGAACCTCTGCAGGCAGGATATCCTAGACCAAGGGCAAGGTGAAAGGGCCTGGGGCTGGAACATCTTTCAACAGCAAGGGGCAGGTGCAGCTGTAGTAGAGCAAGGAGAGAGTAATAGAGATGAAGCTGAAGAGTTAGGCACGGGCTATATCCCAGGTCAGGGGTATGAATAGTATACTCAGCACATTGGCAAGCTCTTCAAGGCTTTTAAAAAGGGGAGTGGCATAATCTGCTGTATGACTTAGAAAACTCTGGCTACTGTTTGGTGAGTGACACTGAATTGTTTGTATTTCCACCGCTTTTGGAAGGCTCTCTCTACCAAGTGTCCAGCTCCAGGAAATATCCCATGTTTTCCCTCTGGAAATGACACACACAGACTTTGAGGAAAATGCTGAAGCCTAGAGAATTGTGTATTAACTAGGGAGAGTTTAAAGCCCCACAACTTGAAAAGGTGACGGGGATAACCAGCCTCATTCCTCTCTCAGCGTGGTGTTTGTTGCAGGCTGTGCACACCTGGAGTGGGACAGTGGCTACCTTTGTGAAATGTGTTGCCCCATACTTAGGGTAGGGATGGCAATCAGGAATTGTGTTTGTATACATGTTCTTGCTAGATAGTAATAATCAGTATTGGAGAGCCGTCCACATTGGTTCCAAGTGCCCTCTTGTTTATAAGTATCACAAATACTTTGATTTTCTTTTTTTAATATATATATACATTTGAAATAGGTCATTGGCTTTTTAAAAATTAAATATATCTTTTACTTACATCTTTTGAACTTTTGAGTGTGAGGGTTGAATTTATTGGTGAGGAAGTAATCATTTGGGTTTGTTTTTGATTACTTTAAAAAATGCTTCCAGCAGTAGTAGAAAATATTAATTCCTTTAAAAATCTGGTGGTGGTGTTAGATCCACATTTGCTTTTCTGTGTTTTTGTGAACAACTGATCAAATTAGATTCGGCACTCTTGGCTTGTGGTGATTTGAAATTGAAATGGAATATATTAAAGCAGCCAACCACACTGATTACATTGCAAGCCTCATTTAATTTCATACATTCACACATTACAGTGAAAGGCGGCTTTTTTAATGCGTGATTGTGACTATACCTTGAGCAACTCCAAAGGTCATCTGTAATGGGTGCATAATTTGTTAGTGTTAGATATCTGATTTATGGTAGGTGTTCCTCAGCCTGATTTGTTCTAGTGGTAAATATGGTGAGCATCAAAAAGTCTAATCTCTAAGAAGTTAAGCTTGTCACGTTTGGCAGTATTGTCTTATTCTTCGTTGGTCAGTAGACCACAGTAAATCACAGAATAGCTGTCATCCTCAAATCATGAAAGTGCTGGTACTGCACTCCGATTGCACAGGGGTTAAATGAGCTCTTCTTTCTAAGAGGGCAGGCTGGCCCAGGTTAAGGTGGTAAGAGTATTACCAGCTCAGCTAACAGCACTTGCTCGCAGCTACTTGAGCCTCTCCCAAAAAGTCTGTAAAAGGACTTTTTCGGCTTCACAAGAGCAAGAACATTTGTGAGTTTGCTCTTTTTATCCGTTTTCCCCCTCCTGTCAGTGAGTTCTAACTTCATTTACTCTGTGCTTTTCTGTGTGACAGGCACTGTGGGGGGGCCCCAGAGATCCAGAGCATGATTAGGACACAGTCTCTGCCCTCAAGAAGAGGTCGGTCAAATACAGCCATTTGTCCCACCGTGCTGATGTTATGACGTGAAATGGCTTTAATGCTGTCAGTGACTCAGGATCACGGCTCACTTTAGCCAGCCCCCATTGTTCCAAACTTGATCATAAGTTGGGCTGAGTAGTGCGCTCTGGGAAAAAAGCCGTGAGTTGCTTTTTGAGGACTTGCCTGTAGTGTTGCCTTTTATTCCGTTTATGATAGTAGAGACATGTTCATGTTGATTTGATGTTACTTGCAGTTTAAGATTTGTTCAGAGATGTGTGGATTTGTTTTGGTGGGCTTTGATCAGCCAGTTTGTTATTTTTCAGCTTTCAATAACAAAAGGCTCCTAAACCATTTTTAAAAGCTTTATTATTGAAGTTCCTGAATGGCTGGGGGGTGGAGAATAAAAGGAATATTCTACTCAACTTCTATTGAAGGAGTTATTTTTAAAGCTTTTTTTTTTCCCACCTCACAGATTTATCTTTTTGTGTATATGAGAACTGTTTAAGTTCTACTCTCTTAGTGAATTTCTTTTCTACAATACAGTGTTAGAACTATGATCACCAGGCTGTCCACTGGATCCTCATACCTTATTCATCTTATAGCTGCAAGTTTGTACCATTTTACCAAGTTCTCCCTGTTTCAACCCCTAGCAACTATTTTCTTTGTTTCTATGAGTTTGATGTGGTTTTGGTTTTTTGCTTTTGGGGTTTCTTTTTTTTGTTTCATTTTTTGGTGTTTTTTTAGATTCCACATATAAGTAACAACATGCAGTATTATTAGTCTTTCTCTGGCTTATTTCGTTTAGCATAATGCCTTCATGGTCCATTCATGTCATCGCACATGGCAGGGTTTCTTTTTTTTCTTATGACTGAATAATAGGCCACATCTTTATCTATTTATATATGGACAGATAGGTTAGATTATTTCCATGTCTTGGCTATTGTGAATAATGAAAACTTTTAAAAATATAACTCACTATTTCCTAGGAAATTCATTCCATTGCGAGAAGCAAAATAGACTTTAGAGGTTAATGTGAGGAAAGAAATAAAAATCGAAGGAGGATTGAAACAGAGCTGTGTTCCTACTCTGCATTCTATGTAATTCTAGTTCTACTGGTATTCCCCATCCCCTTGACCAAAGAAGTTTAGAAACTGCTACTTTTTTTTTTTTAAAGATTTTATTTAGGGGCGCCTAGGTGGCTCAGTGGGTTAAGCCACTGCCTTCGGCTCAGGTCATGGTCTCAGGGTCCTGAGATCGAGCCCTGCATTGGGCTCTCTGCTCAGCGGGGAGCCTGCTTCCCCACCCCCCACCCCCGCCTGCCTCTCTGCCTACTTGTGATCTCTGTCTGTCAAATAAATAATAAGTAAAATCTTTTAAAAAACAAAACAAAAGGGACGCCTAGGTGGCTCAGTTGGTTAAGCAGCTGCCTTAGGCTCAGGTCATGATCCCGGCATCCTGGGATCAAGTCCCACATCGGGCTCCTTGCTCAGCAGGGAGCGTGCTTCTCCCTCTGCCTCTGCCTGCCACTCTGTCTGCCTGTGCTCACTCTCTCTGACAAATAAATAAATAAAATCTTTTTAAAAAATAATAAAAAATAAAAAACAAAACAAAACCAAAAAACAATCTACCAGGCACCTGGCTCACTGTTTCTTTCTTTCTTTTTTTTAAAGATTTTATTTATTTATTTGACAGAGATCACAAGTAGGCAGAGAGGCAGGCAAAGAGAGGGGGAAGCAGGCTCCCCACTGAGCAGAGAGCCCGATGCAGGACTTGATCCCAGGACCCTGAGACCATGACCTGAGCTGAAGGCAGAGGCTTTAACCCACTGAGCCACTCAGGTGCCCCTCTCTGTGTATTTATCTGGTTACAGGAATAGTTTGAGAAATACCAGAATCATATTCTAGCAGTTGTCTATTCTCTTTTACTTTTGATTAATAAATAGTAGAAATTCAGGTCTGTACTGTCCCCTGAACTATCTTACACAATTTTTATTCAACATCTTTTATGTGCTCTGTCATTGTGAGAGGTAAAAAATAAGTGTCAGTGTGGGCCTGATTGAACACCGAATGATGAAGTAAGCCTCTGACTATAAGACAGCACTAAACCATGTGGAAAGTCTTTGGCAGCAGCAGAAGCATCAACACAGCTCTGATGTCCTGCATTCCGGTTGCCTAGATATGTTGATAAAAAGCCAAAAAAGTGTGGAAGAAGCAAGAGGGGACTAAGCACATAGGCAAAAAAAGGCCAGGAGGAAAGACGTACTTAGCACCCATGAAGTAGAATTAATAGTGGTGATGGAATGAGGACAAGGAGGACAACTGCAACAAAGAGGCCGGTGTCTGGCTGGGTGAGAACGGACAGCACCTGCACCTATGACATCATGTCGCCTAGGTATTTTGGGTGTTGCCAGCTCCCAGACTACAGGACTCATGGACACCGTCATATCACACATAAGGCCATCAGCTGAGATAGTTTAACATTTTAACAGTGCACCATGGCCTCCAAATGTCGGGATCACAGACTCACACGGTTTTAGGGACTACGTGAGAAAACTAATACAGCAGGTCACCTGGAGGAAAAATCAGTGATTGGGACCATCGTATAACATGTGTTTGTTTGTTTGTTTGTTTTTTAAGATTTTATTTATTTATTTGACAGAGATCACAAGTAGGCAGAGGCAGGCAGAGAGAGAGAGGAGGAAGCAGGCTCCCCGCTGAGCAGAGAGCCCGATGCAGGGCTCGATCCCAGGACCCTGGGATCATGACCTGAGCCGAAGGCAGAGGCTTTAACCCACTGAGCCACCCAGGCACCCCTAATATGTGTTTTCATACAGAAAACAAAAGCTCTGTTTTACCACATACTTTGGTTTTTAAAGGGGAGCCAGAAATATGGATGTTTCTGGAATTACTTTGTTTTTAAGCTTTGGCTCCAGTTTTTTTTTTTTAAGATTTTATTTATTTGACAGACAGAGATCACAAGTAGGCAGAGAGGCAGGCAGGGTGGGAGGGAAGCAGGCTCCCTGCCGAGCAGAGAGCCCGATGCAGGGCTCGATTTCAGGACTCTGAGATCATGACCTGAGCCGAAGGCAGTGGCTTAACCCACTGAGCCACCCAGGTGCCCCTTGGCACCAGTTTTTATTTCATCTTGTTATGTTTAATAAACACCAGGGGATACTGGGTGAGAATGTGTGAACTCTCTTACATTTGCTGAAAGTAAGAAGTTGTTATAAAAAATCTTGCAGTATCTAGTAAAGTTGAAGACGTGCACACATGACCTATCAGTTGCAATTGTCCATATATACCCTGGAGACCCTCTTACACCACGCTCACAGAGACTTGTAGGATGAATATCTCGGCATTGTTTCAGACTGTCCCCCAGATAAGCAAGTTGCAGATAGCAAAGCGCATATGAAATGATCTCTGTGAATTTTATAAACAATGCTAGAACAGCCTCCGTGTACTGTTTATGCTTACACAGAACACACAGCAAGGAGACACATCACCTGCAGGAGAGTTGTTACCTACAGGAAGGAGGGTTGGGAAGCCAGATGTACTAGGAACTCATTGAACATTTTAAGCAAAGAAAGAATATGACATAATGGCTTTTTTAAAGAGGTCACTTGGGGGCAATTGGGTGGCTCAGTCGGTTAAGCATCTGCCTTTGGCTCAGGTCATGACTCCAGGGTCCTAGGATCGAGCCCTGGATCTGGCTCCCTGCTCAGTACGGAGTTTGCTTCTGCTTCTCCCTCTGCCCCCACCCCCACTTGTGTACATGCTCTCCTCCCACCCACCAAATGAATAAATAAAATCTTAAAAAAAAAAGAGGTCACTTTGACCACTCTATGGACAATGTACTGTAGGAGAACAAGAGGGGAAGCATGGAGAGCAGGTAGAAGGTATTAAAGTAGGAGAGATGTAGCTTGAATTCTTCACAGTGTGAATGTACCTCTAAGCCAGGGTTTCTCAACCTTGACACTGTGGGCATTTTGGGCTGGGTCATTCTTTGATGTAGGGACTGTCCTGTGCACTGTAGTAGGCATAGCAGCATCTCTGGCCTCTACCTACTACACACACCAGAAGCACTCCTCAGCCCCCAGTTGTGGCAACCAAAAATGTTTCCAGATGTCTCAGTTAAGAACCACTAGTCTACACGCAGTATATTACTGTGAATTCCAAGTATAAATTTCCAGTCCATATATAAGAGGAGGAGACCAGGCTGAGCTTGAGGAAGTTGGGAGATTTTGTGGAGGAGGGAAGATTTGAGATAGTCTTTGCAGGCAGCTGGAATACATACAGACTTCCCAGAGACGCTACATCTTGAGTGCTTTAGAACAGAAAATAGAAAGCTTTTCCTTAATTGTATATTCCCCTCTAGTTTACGCCCTGCCCCTGCAGGAAGTCCCAGGACTTCCGAGATGCTTGCAAGAGGTCTGTTCATTGGCTACCTGGGTGGCTCAGATGTTGTATATGCCTTGGGCTCAGGTCATGATCCCAGGGTCCTGGGATCGAGCCCAGCATCGGGCTCCCTGCTCAGCGGGGAGCCTGCTTCTTCCTCTCCCACTCCGCCTGCTTTGTTCCCTCTCTCGCTGTGTCTCTCTCTGCCAGATAAATAAAATATTTAAAAAAAAAAAAAAAGGACTATTCATCAGCTCTTTATTTCCATAGCTTTTAGTTCGAGCAACAGCTCTCTTGCTAACACCAGGGTCCCCGCCAAATCCAGGGGAATCTTTCCAGTCCGTCTTTATGTTACCGTCACCTTCACTCCCTCAATTGTTTTCTGCTCTTAAAATGTTATTTCCTTACAAAATAAAAAATGTAAACCACAGTTCATGTATAGGAATATTAATCTCCACATTACTGAAATTTGAAAATATGTGCCTCCTCTGCTTCATAAAATATTACACAGCCATTAAAACCCACTTTTACAGAAATGTATCATGTACAAGGAAGCATTACAGTGTGGATTAAGAAAACCAGGTTTCAAATTTTTGCCGTCAGTATACTCTCACCCACACTAACACATTTGTATTTATGCACATGAGTTTAGCAAAAGGCTGGCAGGGAGTGCACTGAAATGTTAGCATTCGTTTCCTGACAGGTAGTGTGTTACTTTAATAATCCGCAGGGAGGGTGGTGTACTGAAAACACTGTCTTCTCCGGTTTCCTGCATTCTCTTCCCTCTGTGTGCATTCTTCAGGCATCCTCTCACCTGTACCCTACACACTGAGAATTCCCAAAGCTGACCCTCCACCCATCCGGTCCTGTTTCAGACTGACTTAAGACTCTACCCGGTGATGTTCTGCTGTGTCCACTTGGATGTCCCAGGAATATCTCTCAAAAATCAGCGTGTCCCAAACTGAAGCTGTTTCATCCCTCTTTCCCTGTGAGCTTTCCTTTTGCCTTCCCTGTCCCAGTCAGTGGCATTCACCATTTGTCCTGTCACCTAAGTTAGAGGGCGTCCTACCCTTCTTTGCTCCTTCCTCCACATCCAGCCCACCCCAAGATTTGTGAGCTGATTCTGCCTCTGAGTCCATCCCGTAGCTCTCTCCCTCCGCCCCACATTCACTCGCTACCTTTTAGTTCAGGTGGTGCTCTAAATAGGATTCCTAGACAAATCCTACTGGTCTTTCTGCTTCTAGACCGGTTCTGTCCAATATGGTAGCCACTAGCCCCATGTGGCTTTTGAGCACTTGAGATGTGTTGTAAATGGCAAATACATTTCATTAATATTCTTATATTGATTACATGCTGAAATGATAATATTTTAGAGGCATTGGATTAAATGAGACATACTGTTGAAATCTTCCTTGCCTGTTTTATTTTAGGTTTTTTTTTTTTTAATGTGTCCAGCAGAAAATTTCAAATGTCATACGTGGCTTGCATTCCCTCTCTAATGGATCCTTATGCATCTAACTGCACCCCCCCCACACACACTTTGATTTGTTCTCTGCACTGCTGCCAGAATATCGTGCTGAAAACCAGACTCCCCTAGCTAAAAATCATTTGAGGTCCTTTGGGATAAAATGTAAGATTAGTTCAGCACACATTGCCTTCCCTAAAGGCATTTGGTTCAAAAACTTTTGAAACACTGCTGTCCAAACAAAGTATCCAGCTAGATTGAGCAGGTAGGTTGGCAGCTTTCAACCCCTAATCTAATGACTGTCATCTCTGTGGCACCTCTGCCTTCAAATACTCAATAGCTATTAGACAGTTGGTACACTGTAAGTAGATGTAAAGAGAGCCCTGTATCAATGCTGCATTGATACTGAACAGAAATTTTAATACAAGCCATTAAAGGACAACCACATTCCCAATGCTCCTTTTGAAAATTCTCTGCTGGGCTCTGCACCTTGTCCTAGTGGACCAGATGTTTGAGTGGGTGTTCTGAAGAGGTGGACGTGGCGGTGAGGATCTGGCCTCCACCTACAGGAGGTGATGGTGGGCGAAACAAGTGGGAAGAGAAACCCCAGTGTATTGATCGTGCCAGAAGGACTAGATGAAAAGCTACAAGGTCTGAAAATTTGGTGTTTATGAGATGATCTGTCTTTGGGAGGGGGGGGAACCATAAACAGGAAGATGTTGGATAAAATGGCAGAACAAAAAACGGGTTGTATAAATTTATTAGTATTTAGTATTTAGTGCAAATACTAAATAAACTTATAATTAAAACAGCTGTCAGGGCACCTGGGTGGGTCAATCAGTTAAGCGTCTGCCTTTGGCTCGGGTCATGGTCCCAGGGTCCTAGGATCGAGTCCTCCATTGGGCTCCTTGCTACCCCTCCCCACTGCTCGTGATCGCCCTCTCTCTCTTAAATAAATAAATAAAATCCTTTAAAATTTTTTAAAAAATAAATAAAACAGCTGTCTCCTAACTCTGTTTTGGCCATCTGGAATGTGTCTTATTTGTCCATCAGTATATGTCTAGGATGGCTGACAGACTAAGAGAGCCATAGCTGAGGATATTTACCAAGGTGGAGGTTGCTAGGTTGTGTTCTCATGGGCATGATTTGATACATATATAATACCGTGATAGCCATCTAGACAGAACTAAAGTTCTTTTCACATACTGAAATACTGTTTTTACTTTGGCTTTGATGTTGAACCACTATCGGAGGTTTGATTTTTCTATCACTGTGTTACTTTTCCTTCCTCAGGGGACTGTGATACGTTGCATGTTCAGAGAAGGGTATCTTCAGCTTCCTCATGGGGTAGTAGCACAACATTTTTAGGGGAGACATACTTGCTAGAAGTTTGCTGCTAGTTACTCCTTCCATAACCTTGTGACTGAGCTGCCATAAAGATGCCTCCTGCACAGCTCTTTCTTTCCTCCCACAGCAAAACTGTAACCTCAGGAACATTAGTCTATGGTTTGCTCAGTTCCATTTCTGTGTTTTTTTCCCATCTTGTTTCAGTGGGGTGTCTTATGTGTCCAGAACACTTCTGCGCCTGCCTCCCTCCCAACCTCTAAAATAAGGATAAACGCTCTGTTGGCACTTTTCAGAAAGATAAAAATGAAAAAATTCATTTGTACTGTGATTCTATTCTTCTTTCCAAGCTTACTTGTATTGTCAGTCTTCACTGTTTTATGTTGAAGGAACGTCAGGCATCAGCAAGTAGGTGATAGGTTACATTTGGAGCAGGGATACTTCCCTGTTCCTAAAATCACGTATACACAAAAGTGACCTTAAGGCCAACCCTAAAAGCAGACCTGACTTATTTCCTCTTAGGGTTCCCCAGGAGAGTGAGAATGGACCTCTTCTCTACTTCTTCTCCTCAAACAAGCAAGATGCCTCATTCCTGACTAGGGTTCCTCCTGGCCCTCCCTAGAACCAAAAACAAGTTTTACCTCTGCACAGCCAACCCTCCAGCAGAGGTTCTGTACCTCAGATACCCAGTAAATCCCCTAACCTGGGAGCTTAAAAAAAATCCAAAAGCCCTAGGGGCGCCTGGGTGGCTCAGTGGGTTAAAGCCTCTGCCTTCGGCTTGGGATTGAGCCCCGCATCGGGCTCTCTGCTCAGCAGGGACCCTGCTTCCCCCTCTCTCTCCCTTGCCTGCCTCTCTGCCTACTTGTGATCTCTGTCAAATAAATAAATAAATAAATAAAGTCTTTTAAAAAAAAATCCAGGAGCCCAGGCCACACCCCAGACCATTTAGATCTGACTCTGGCTGGGACCTAGGCATCAGTATACTTTAATGTCAGCGCGTGCTGTGGTTGAAAACCACTGCTTTAAAGGTCTTTGTTACCTTCATGCCTCTCCAAGCTGGTGCCTAGACTTAAAGTTATAGAGAATATGGCCCTTAGGTTCCATAGGGAAGAGCATTATATTGTTTGTCATGACTAACTGTAATACTACCACCCACTGACAGCTGTCATTTATTGATCAGTTACATGTCAGGCACTCTACTGTCTCTCTGTATGTTGTCTTCATGTTTTTACTGCATCTTTATATATATTATATTTACTTTTTGTACTTTATTCTTTTTTACTATGTTTATTCTTAACTACGAAATGGTTCTTATTATTACCATTTCACAAAGAGGAAAAGGAAGTGTTAGGAAGGATAGGTGATGTGGTCAGAATCACACAACCAGTAAATGAGGGGAAACCTGATAATGTGGGTCACATGTTAGGTTGAGAACAAAGAAGAAAAAGCTGTAAAACAAATAGTTTGTACGCTAATTACAATTATACCAACAGTTTACCATTTGTGCCTGATTACAATATATCACAATAATGATTATGATTATAAATACTGTTAAACAGATAACATTAACTTGGGCAAATTTCTTTTGATTATAACATAGCTCAAATCTTTATTTAATGAATAGCTAGTAATTATAGCTAATATTTTATTGAGTATTTACTATACACTAGGCATCAAAGCAAGTACTTTATGTATATTTCATTTAACCATACTGAAAAAAAGAACACTCCAAGTTCTGTACTATGATTTTCCTATTTTACTGAAATATAACTGACATAGAACATAATGATTTTGTCTGCGTATGTATCTCAAAATGCCTATCACAGCAAGTTTAGTTAACATCCACCACTACACATAGTTAAACACTTTTCTTTTCCTGTGATGATAACTTTTAAGATCCACTCTCTTGGCTACTTTCAAGTAGACAACACAGTAGTGTTTAGAGTAGAAGAGACTGAGCTTAGGGGAAATTGAGTAACTTATGTGGTAAATGGCACATCAGCATCCTAGTATGTGGGACTCAGACCATACTCTCCAGCCCTTCCCGGTTCCAGGTCCTTGTTTAATAAGCTGTAAATGAATACCACACTTCAGCGTGCTCAGCCTTTACACTTCTTACGAAGGTGTAATGGTTGTCCATTTGAAACTGATAACATGGCCTGTGAGGCGGTTACAATTATTTTATAAAAGCCTACAAGAGTTTCCTTCTATGCTATTAATAGTTACTGTTTTGAATATATATGATGGTAGTCTCCAGAAATCTCATTGTGTAAGAACAATTCCTATTCATTTTTTTCTCATTTCAATCACATAAAACCAACCTATCTTCTTAGATTTAAAAAACAAAACAAAACAGTAACTTCTAGGGGCACCTGGGTGGCTCAGTCAGTTAAGTGTCTGTCTTGGGCTTGGGCCATGATCTCAGGGCCCTGGCATCAGCCTGCATGGGGCTCCCTGCTCAGTGGGGAGTCTGCTTCTCTCTCCCCTTCGCCCCTCCCTCCTGCTCATGTGCATGTACACTCATGCTCTCTCTCAAATAAATGAATAAAAATTTTTTTTAAAAAACCAGTAGCTTCTAGAGTTACCTTAGTTCTTGAATTGTGTGTTTCAACAAGGAATGGTAGAATCTGTGTATATTTAAAATAATCGTTTTGGAGATGTCTGGGTGGCTCAGTTGGTTGAGCATCCAACCCTTGGTTTCCACTCAGGTCATGATCTTAGGGTCATGAGATTGAGCCCCATGTCGAGCTCCATGCTGGGCATGGAGCCTGCTTAAGATTCTTTCCCTCTGCCCCTCAGTCTCTTTCTCTTTCTCTCTCCTCTTCCTCCTCCCTCTATCTCGATAAACAAACAAACATTTTGTATTAAAAATTGACCCCAAAACATGCACGTTAAAAGACTTGATTAATGGAGCGCCTGGGTGGCTCAGTGGGTTAAGCCTCTGCCTTCGCCTCAGGTCATGATCTCAGGGTCCTGGGATCGAGCCCCGCATCAGGCTCTCTGCTCAGTGGGGAGCCTGCTTCCCCCTCTTTCTCTGCCTGCCTCTCTGCCTACTGTGCTCTCTCTCTCTGTCAAATAAATAAATAAAATCTTTTAAAAGAAAAAAAAGACTTGATTAATAAATATTTTGGGGCACCTGGGTGGCTCAGTGGGTTAAGCCTCTGTCTTCAGCTCAGGTCATGATCTTGGGGTCCTGGGATCAAGTAAGCCCCACATCGGGCTCTCTGCTCAGTGGGGAGCCTGCTTCCCCCTCCCCCTCTGCCTGCCTCTCTGCCTACTTGTGATCTTCTCTCTCTCTGTCAAATAAATAAATAAAATCTTTAAAAAAAAACAAATATTTTATGAAATGTTTGAGGTAGGAGGCATTCAGTTTAAAAGATCATCTATGAAATAACGAAACCTGAACCTAGAGGACCCGCAAATATCAGCATATTAGTATTACAAGAAAGTAATTGGCATGTCTGATTCCAGTTCCTGGTGATGGAGAAAGCGTCACCTTCTCCCAGCCCTGGTTCAGTCACACGGTGTTGTAGGTGATCTTTTTTGAAAGACTCTTTGTTTCATCTTTGTCCAACTCCTCTTTCAGGGGTTACACCCAGTGGAGAACCCATAGGCTTGGGGTTTAGAAAACCTAGATTCCTGTTGTATCTCTCTTAACTCTCTAATACTTTGTTCTGCTATGAGGTTTCCAACATTGCTCAAAGAGATGTTGCAGAATCAGGGCTAATAGTACTGCTTCATTAATGCTGCTCCTTCATAGCATTAGTGTGTGTGTAGACTAAATAAGATACTGTATGTACATGGTTGAAATCCAGTAAATGTGATGTGCTTAATGTATCACGATAAGTGTACAATAACACAGAATTCTTTGTAATCCTATATGGAATCTGTATAGTCTTTCAAAGACCCCTTAAAGCTGGTTTATTATGTTTGTTGTGTTTTGGTTTTTTGTTTTGTTTTGTGTTTATTTTGTTTTTTAAGATTTCATTTATTTATTTGACAGGAAGAGAGAGATAGTGAGAGAGGGAACACAAGCAGGGGGAGTGGGAGAGGGAGAAGCAGGCTTCCCGCTGAGCAGGGAGCCTGATGCGGGGCTCGGCCCAGGACCCTGGAATCATGACCTGAGCCGAAGGCAGAGGCTTAACAACTGAGCCACCCAGGTGCCCTGTTTTTGTTTTTGTTTCTGTTTTTGGCAGCATAGAACTCATTTTGCTGTGTGAATGTATGTGTGCTGCTGTTACTCTTTGGGTGTGTCCTCTATGCTAATTTGAACCAAGTTCCTTCTGCTTTATGATCTGATGCAAGGGTTGTAAACTCAAGCTCCTTCAAGGATCAAATGTCAGGTTGTCATGTCATGGGAGGTATTGGTTTGCGGGGCTAGGGAATGCATGGCCCTACCCAAAGACATTCACATTTTTTTTTAAAAAATTGAACACCATTAGGGGCACCTGGGTGGCCCAGTCAACCAGCTGAACATCAGATTCTTGGTTTCGGCTCAGGTTGTGATCTCAGGATCTTGGGATCCAGTTTGGGCTCCGCACTCAGCAGGGAGTCTGCTGGAGGATTCTTTCCCTCTGCCCCTTCCCTACCTCACCCCCACCCCCAGGTGTGTCTGTCTGTCTGTCTCTCTCAAATAAGTGAATAAATCTTTTTTTAAAAAAAAAGAGTCCCTGGTTCTTAGGAGAAACAAAAATATCAAAGAAAAGTCCTCTTTCCTCGATATTCTCATCTCCAGTTGACAATTCAAGTAAGGAAAACTTTGAAACTATCTCACATAGCTTCTAAGGTGGCAAAAGCCTGATATTTAGTAATGGCTAACCAAAGTTTGTCTTAATAATTTAGGTATAATGTCCTAGAATTTATTATCGTATTTATACCACATTGTTCTCATTTGAGAAACTAGTAAGTCGGCTTTAAAACCACACAGGATTGGGGCACCTGGGTGGCTCAGTCAGTTAAGCATCTGCCTTGGGCTCAAGCATCTGCCTTGGGCTCAGGTCATGATCCCAGAGTCCTGGGATTGAGCCCCGCATCGGGCTCCCTGCTTCTCCCTCTCCCTCTGCTGCTCACCCTGCTTGTGCCCTCTCGCTCTTGCTCTCTTTTTCTCTCAAATGAGTAAATAAAATCTTTTAAAAAATAAAACCACAGGAATGTATCTTTCTTGAAGTTTTTAAAAACAGTTTGGTCCAACTTACTGGACTTTGAAACCTGCTTGAGTGGTAGCCTTGCTTAGTAATAAAACAGTTCTTTCCACTGCCACTTAATGGGAAGTCTTTTCACATTCCTCAGCAGACAACTGCTCTAAGTGTACCTCAGTTACATTCTTATTTTCTAAAGGGGAAAACAGGAAAAATATCACTGCCACCACCCCACTCCCATCACCTAAAAGCAAGTTTATTAGACAGCTGACACTCCTCTCTGGTCTGTTATACTTTCCCCTTCAGGATTATCCAGGCCTTTTCTCCTTCCTTCCTTCCTTCCTTCCCTCCTTCTCTCTGTCTGTCTCTGTCTTTCCTTCCTTCCTTCCTTCCCTCCTTCCTTCCTTCTCTCTTTCTTTCTACATTTATGATGAATGCTTAATGTTTTAAAAGCTACTTGGATGGTTTTGACGTCAGAGTTATAAAGTATGTCTTAAAGGGACAGCACTAATCTGGGTGAATGTTTGTAAGAGCAGCTAGATGACATGGCAAAGTCGGACAGCAATCATTTCTTCACTCCTGCCCCATTTCTTCTAAGCAGATACACTTAGGGTGCTTCTCAGTGATAGTATATATAAAGGATGGTCTCCAAAATGAGATTGGCAGCTTTAATTTGTTTGATATGTGCAATCATAGTCTGTGTTGAATTCAAAACGCTTGTCCAATCAAGGATTCAATATAGAAAAGAGGCAGTAACAAGCATGCTGCACGCTGTAATAAAGAAATCTGTTGATTGAAAACAGTTTGTATATTTTGGAAATGATAGGGAATGTAATTGGTAAGAAAGAAAAGGATAAGGCTTCATAAATAATGGGAAATAGAGCATAGTTTTTACTGATAACACTAACTCGATTTAATAACGTTTTGGTGTTTAGTTTTTGTGTGCCAGAAAATAAGAAATGTGGGTCCTTTCTTGTTACTCTAAATGTCATGTTTAATGGAGTGACTTTTTGTTTGGTTCTTTGTTTCATTCTGTTTTTGTGGAGAGCATCTTTCACAGGTCTGATCTTAGGCAGCCGTGGGTTATGTGCTCTGTTCTTCAAGAACTTTCACAGAACGTCTTTCCTTTGTTTTCTCAACCAAGAAGACTAGGTATCTATTTAACTTTTTTGCTTTTCTTGCTCTGCTACAAAGTTTTCCATGAATGTATATTCTTGTGGTGGAAGAGTTAAACAATAGAGAAGTATACAAGGGCAAAGCATAATGGTCCTCCATCCCCCACGTCACTCCCACTCCCCTCCCTGAGGCTACCACGCTTTAGTGGGCATCCTTCCAGCACTTTTATACATGTATATCTGGGTAGATATTCATATGCAAATCATTTGAGGGGCTATACTATTAAGAAATGGGACTTTGCTCTTCCTGCCATTTTCAAGTCCACTTTTTGCACAGATACAAAAATATACATATATATCAAGTCACTCCCTGGAGGGCTGGTAATAGCAGCTTTGCACTAGAAACATGCTGTTATTATGGACACCAGCGGGTGTGTCTTGGGTGGGTTAGCAAGGAGCCTCTTCACAAAGCTCTGCCCCAGGGCACAAGCGTCCCTGTAGGGTTCTTCCACTTAGTTGGCTGGTTTCCAGCTTTTCTCTCTAAAGAATAAATTCTTCAACAATTGGAACTTTCCCTCAACTAAATACCGTTAACAGTACCCTTAGCTGTCTTTTCTTAAATTTACTTTTTCTCCTTTTTTTAAAGTTCCTTTCCCCATTAATTTAAAATCCTGCACTTAGGGGCACCTGGCTGGCTCAGTCGGTAGAGTATGCAGCTCTTGATCTCAGGATCATGAGTTCGAACCCCATGTAAAAATTTTAAAAATAAAGTCCTGGAGCATCTGGGTGGCACAGTTGGTTGAGCATCCAACTCTTAGTTTCAGCTCACATCATGATCTCAGAGTCATGAGATCAAGTCCCACATTGGGCTCCACACGCAGCACTGAGTCTACTTGGGATTCTCTTTTCCCCCCTCCTGCTTATGCTCTCTCTCTCTCTCTTAAAATGAATAAAATCTTTTTTGAAAATACTACATTTAGACTTAGTAATCTCATTTTATATAAAAATCCAGCTATTCAGAAAGTTCTAACTAGAAATTTCCACTGTACCGTATTAGTGGGTGTTCGTAATGATAGAATACTATCTGACTCAGAAGAGACTTTGAGAATGTAAGTTATTAATATATGATACTGTATTACCATTTTAAAAAGTGGCAAATAATCTTTTATTTCCCTTCCATTAACCATCATGTTGAGGTGACCAGAATACTCAGTTCCCTGCATCCGTCCTAAATGAACTGGACTTGGGGCACCTGGATGATGCAGTCGGTTAAGTGCCCGACTCTTGGTTTCAGTTCAGGTCATGATTTCAGGGTCCTGAGATCAAGTCCAACCTAAGCACAATCTGCTGAAGTTTCTCTCTCTCTCTCTCCCCACAAAGCACTTGCTCCCTCTATCTAAAATAAATAAATAAATATTTTCAAAATATTAATCAACTGCATGACTATATAAAGAATGAAATTACTAACCAACATTAAAGTGCCACATTTAGTATATATTATCAAATTAAGTATTTGCTGTAAGCAGAATCCATTTTCTTGGTAAGCTCTGTTTGTGTGGGACTGCATTTCTCCATTGGCAAACACCTGGCAGTGTAGCACCTTTTGAAAAATTTTTTAAGTTTTTTATTTATTTAAGTAGACTCTACACCCAACGTGGGGTTCAGAGTTACCCCCCCCCCCACCCAGGATCAAGAGTCACACGCTCCGACTCAGCCGGTCAGGTGTACCTTTAGCACATTTGATTCCAAGTTCACCGAACTTGCCCCTCTGTTCAGTCTCATCAAACATGCAGTGAGCATGTTCTCTCTGCTAGGCCTTCCTTGTTCCAAGAGACAAGCACATAGTGTCCTCATTCTCTGAGAAGCCATGATCTAATGGTGGAGAGGGAGCCTGCATAGAAGAAGGGTTCTTAATTCTGCTAGAGTGGTGGGATGATTTCTGTTGTGCTTGTAGCAAAACCTTCTTGTGATGAAGAAGGGAAGGTTAGAACAGTCTGTGGTCAGGGATGAGAAAATAAGCAGCCCCCTATACCCCAGGCAAGATTCTAATGACAGAATTCATCCCTACAGGGAGAAAGTGAGCTAAAATGGCATCCAAGTCTACACCAGGAACACTCCTCTCTGAACTTTTTTTATTTCATACTCTAGCTTTCTTTTCTTTAACTGAACTCTCTTAAATATTTCATCACACATGTGTGGGTAATTTGAAAGAGTGCTCACTAGTGTACTCTTCCTGTATAACATACCTGTGGAACATACACAAAAGATCAGTTCTTAAGGGGCGCCTGGGTGGCTCAGTGGGTTAAGCCTCTGCCTTCGGCTCAGGTCATGATCCCAGGGTCCTGGGATTGAGCCCCA
Organism: Martes martes; assembly: GCF_963455335.1. Classification (NCBI taxonomy): domain Eukaryota; kingdom Metazoa; phylum Chordata; class Mammalia; order Carnivora; family Mustelidae; genus Martes; species Martes martes. The sequence goes on from NC_137897.1 coordinate 19,260,524, forward strand.
CATTGGGGGGGGGGGTCTCTGCTCAGCAGGGAGCCTGCTTCCCTTCCTCTCTCTCTCTCTGCCTGCCTCTCTGCCTACTTGTGATCTCTGTCTGTCAAATAAATAAAATCTTTTTTAAAAAAAAAGATCAGTTCTTAAGTGGATAGGGCTGAGAAACATTATTTTTATTTTATTTTAAGATTTTATATATTTATTTGACAGAGGCAGAGTGCGAGCACAAGAACAAGCAGGGAGAGCGGCCAGGCAGAGGGAGAGGGAGAAGCGTGCTCCCTGTGGAGCAGGAAGCCCCTTTCAGGGCTCGATCACAGGACGCTGGGATCATGCCCTGAGTCCAGGGCAGATGCTTAGCCAACTGAGCCACCCCCTTGCCCCAGAAACATTATTTTTTTAAGTATTTATATATGTTATCTTTAATCCAGGCTTCCCCCCACCCTGAGAATCTTTTGAAAGACCATTTGAGAGGTTTAGTTCTAGTTTACTAGTTTAATTTAGCTAAAGCGCCTTAACTGAGCAAACAGTGGCTTCGCTATTTCCTCCTGTGATAAAAGTGGACCAGTCCATGAGGGGCCCCTGTCAAACCCTTGCCCACAGGACAGAATCGAGAAGATGGAGAGAAGAGGGTATCTTGAAATCTGAGTTGCACATGTAGTGTCTGAAACTCAGACCAAGCAAGTGCAGCCAGCGTCCACCCAAATAGCAACTATTAGTAAATCTTAGGGTCTTTGTTTTAGATTTTTGGAAATAAAAAGTACAAAGTACATAAAAATAAAAGTACAAAGAAGTATTGGTCATTCTTCCCATAACTAATAGAAGACACACATTTGAGGTGCTGTCAGCACACAAACTCATGTATGCATAAATTAGTCCAGATTCGTGATCATCAGTAGCCATCTTGTGATTTCATCCCATCTTTTCTGGTCAGAAGAGCTCAGTGTGGTGCCCTCTCTACCCTGTGATGCCCCACGGCTGGGAGGGTCTCCATGTGCCCTGCACTCTGTGAGGCAGGGGACAACCTGTAATGTACCAGATGTCATTACACCACACAGGTGGGAAATGACACCAGGGCATCTGGTCTCTTACCTGCTGGTTCCTTGCCTGTGGCTTGTGGACACTGCAAAAGCGGTGTGGCTTCTTTTGATGAGCAAACGTGATCAAACTGCGCCAGAATATATTCACATTGGGTCCAGTGAGATGAGTAATGGCTGACGTGTAGCTACTGCAAAACAACAATTCATAGCCCAGGCGGGTTTTTAGAGGGCTTTCGCCTCACACTGTCCCCTGGCACTTTTGTCAACCTCTTAAAGCATTCGTGGCAGTGCTTGCCAGCCTTACTCTGCCAGGCCCCCGTGAGTCCACGTCCCAGCCAAACATACGTCTAAGCAGACCTGCATTGTAGCAGTGTGAGGGCAGACTGGCTCTTTTTACATTTACTAATCATGTAAATGCTATCACTGTGAGTAATCAATATTTTATTGCCTTAAGCCTTTAATAACAGCTTAAAGACTATAAAAGGTGGTAAAAATGCTATTAGTATTACCTTACAACTCTAATAGGTGGACCAAGATATTATTCAGGATTAGAAAGCTAATTAGAGGAAGGATTTCATGAGAAGAGGAAATCCTTCACAAAGGCAGCACTCAGGATATGATTGTTAATATTCCTCGAACCACATGGGGCACCTGGCTGCCTCAGTCAGAGGAGCGTGCGACTCTAGATCTTAGGGTTGTGAGTTCAAGCCCCACGCTGGGGGTAGAGTTTACTTAAATAAGTAAAAACTTCTAAAAAATGAAGTTGCTAGAACCCAAAAGTATGCTTAAGACAACGTATTCAGAGGAACTTGGGGGAAATGATGAGCTGCTATTGTGTCTACAACAAGACTTCGGATCTTGGTGAGTTTTCTGACTTTGCAAAGTGCTGGTGCAAGTCTGTCCACTGGGTTTCCCTGGTGCTTTCCTGTCTGCGAGCCTCTTTCTGAGCACCTGCTCTTGTTGGACCACCTCCATCCCTGGCATTTTCACTTAGGTCTCTTTGACTTAGATGTACCAGAAACTATCATGAGCTGAAAGGGGAGTTCATCATGGGGATCCAGAGACTCCCAGAGCTTGGGGCCAGGAAGGCAGCTGATCTAGAGCTTGGGCCGCCATCTGGCCTCATCCCCACCGCCCATCTGCACATCAACTCATTCCCTTTCTCTCTCGAGTTAGAGGGTCTTTGTCTGCTCTGGGCACACTGGACAGAGTTTGCTCACGCTGCAGTTCCCACACCTGAACTGAAATAGGACCTCTCCCTCATTTCCCATTTCAATTCTGAGTCCCTGGAAGAGGGGCTCTGACCCAGGGGGCAGCATTACCTTGTACAGAATCATTGCTAGCAGCTTACTGTGGCCGGGGAAGGAGACCAACATTCCAGGAGAGGTTTTCCACAGACCTGGCTGCCACAGGTTTACAGATGTCTTCGCTCGTCTAACCAGGCTCTCCCTAAAGCCTGTGCCATGTTTTCTTCTGACAAGACCAGAGAGCTTTTTAAATAACTTTTCCTGAAGGAATCTGGAAAAGGAAGTAGGTTTACAGGGTGAGTCCCACTTGCTTTCATCAGCAGCTAGCTTGCCTTTCGCCAGTTAGCTCGCATAGTTAACAGGGCGTGCACTTCCTCACCCTTTTTCCTTCCTTCACCCAGTTCTGGCTGTCATATTGGAGAAGGGACAAAGAAACTTAGACTTTGGGGGTACCTGGGGGGCTCAGTCAGTTGAGCATCTGACTCTTGGTTTCGGCTCAGGTCATGATCTCAGGCTTGTGAGATTGAGCCCTGCGTCAGACTCCGCACTCTGGAGAAGGAACTTAGACTTTGGCCTGAGGAAGTTACGGGTAAGGGCTTCTTACCGGGCTGGTGAAGGCTATGATCCTATCAAGAAACTCCTTTCAAGGGGCGCCTGGGTGGCTCAGTGGGTTAAAGCCTCTGCCTTTGGGTCAGGTCATGATCTCAGGGTCCTGGGATCGAGCCCCATGTCGGGCTCTCTGCTCAGCAGGGAGCCTGCTTCCCTTCCTCTCTCTCTCTCTGCCTGCCTCTCTGCCTACTTGTGATCTCTATCTGATAAATAAAATCTTTAAAAAAAAAAAAAAGAAACTCCTTTCAAGTTTTATATCTGCATCTAAGCCTTCTAGGTTGACCCTGCTGGCCTCCGGCTGTGTTCATTCTAACAGAACTCTTCAAGTGTCATATCTTGCCTTTGTCGTGACACATCTGGAGGGTCCTTCGTTTTCCCAGACTTCTTCACATATACAGCCTGCAGGCACCTGTTCCCTCTCCAGCCTCTCCCGTTTACCTGAGAAATAATCGTTCACCAAATATAAAAGCGTGCTCTCCCCTCTGGCTGTTCTGAATCGGCTTCTCCATGATCTCCCCACAGTCAGGAGTCCTCCCTGGGAACCCCCTTCTTTCTTTTTTTTTTTTTTTTAAAGATTTTATTTATTTATTTGACAGACAGAGAAATCACAAGTAGGCAGAGAGGCAGGCAGAGAGAGAGGAGGAAACAGGCTTCCCGCTGAGCAGAGAGCCTGATGTGGGGCTCGATCCCTGGACCCTGGGATCATGACCTGAGCCGAATGCAGAGGCTTTAACCCACTGAGCCACCCAGGCGCCCCACCCCCTTCTTTCTTTAATGACATCTGCATTGTATTGGCTCTTCTCACTGACCCAAAGCAAACACACATGTTCAGTTTTTCTCATCAGACCTGCCTGCCCCTTGTCGCCCTCCCAACTAGATTACTATTTCCTCTTCTTGGGGATGCCTGTAGTTCTCAGCCCGTTTTCAAAACAGAGGTGTCACGAATCTAAGCATCTGAACAGTTCTATCCTAGCCCCAGATTCTCTTGACTAGCTTACTCTTCATCCCCATTCAAGTTTCCTTTTCTTCCCATGAACTCCCCACCCCCCAAGAGAGTATTTCATTTTTTTTCAATAGTCACTTACTTAACAATTGAATGACAGGGAAAATTCTCACCCTGAGGAGGAATTGTGGTATTGCTTGGGCACGTGTGAAGAGTGAGCCTCTGCAAGTACCCTCAGACAGTGGTTCCGACCCAGGGGTGAATTTACCCTCACAGGGGACATTTGGCAAAATCTGGAGACATACTTGATTGTCCCAACTGGCATCTAGAGGGCAGAGGTCAGGGATGCTGATGAACATCTACAGTGGACCCAGGACAGCCCCACAACAAAGAATTACTGGCCTGCGGTGTCAGTAGGTTAAGAAACCCTAACTAAAAGCTAGCGAAGCGAATATGGGGAGGCGAGCTGGTAAGGGAGGGACTGGGGGCACTGCAGTGCCGAGGAAACTCTAGGTAGTATTTTGTAAAGTCAAAGGTCACTAGGAGAAGTAAATGTGATGATGATTTTCTGGCTGTGAGGAAAGCAGCCTGTGTCTTAGGGTCACTATTTTTGTAGAAGGGCAACTGTATTGCTTGCTGTGGAACAGTGGTTTTCATGCTTCTCGTCCGGGGACTCCTTCATGTGCTTAAAAAGTATTGAGGGCCCTAAATTCATTTTAAAGTAACAATAATAAACTCACTACATATTAACACAGAAACCCATTTTATGAAAATAACTACATTTTCCAAAAAAAATTATGAGGAAAGCAGCATTTTAAATGTTGGCACATCTCTGTACCGTCTGCCTTAATAGAAGACAGCTGATTTCGCATACCCGCTTCCGCATTTAGTCCATGGCGGCATCACACATCGTGTAGCCTCTGGAAACTCCCCTAGCGACTCAGAACTAGAGTAAAAAAGACAAATTATATGAAGTACATCCTTATAAAGTTTTCAAGAAGTTTTGACCTTGGGGAACCCTGCATGGGGCTCAAGCTCCTCTTCAGGGGACCCTGGCCCACACTTTTAAGAACAGCTGCTCTACAACTAGGGGGTCAGTGAACCTGAATGGGAAGAAAGGTACATCTTTATTTTGCTCAATCTCTAACTGGAATTTAGTGCTGCCTTCACTTATGGACAGAGGCCTCAAACTACAGTGGTGCTAGTGCTATGTATGATTTTGTCACCGGTAGAAGTCACAGGTATTTTCAGATCACATTACGGTTCTTGCAGATACCTCAAATATTACTTCTCATCTGTACTTTGAAATTGCAGTTGCTACAGCAGCAGACCTTGTCATTTAACACCCTCAAAGGAAAGTACATATACTACTATACCCTAAATATGTCCTTTAAATATTTTTGATAAATGTATTTCACTCTTAATTGCTTTCCTTTGTAATCCTGTGTGTTTTATTTTACCTATTTAAAAACAGTCTGGGGCGAGTGGCTGGGTGGCTCAGTCGATTAACTGATTACCTCTTGATTTTGCCTCCGGTCATGATCTCAGGGTGGTGAAATCAAGCCCAGCACCACGTTCTGTGCTCAGCGCAGAGTCTGGTTAAGATTCTCTCTCCCGGGTGCCTGGGTGGCTCAGTCGTTAAGCATCACCTTCGGCTCAGGTCATGATACCAGGGTCCTGGGATCAAGCCCCACATCAGGCTCTCTGCTCAGCAGGGAGCCTGCTTCCTCCCTTCTCTCTCTGCCTGCCTCTCTGCCTACTTGTGATCTGTCTGTCAAATAAATAAATAAAATCTTGAAAAAAAAAAAAGGATTCTCTCCCTCCCTCTGCCCTTCCAGCCCCACTTGCATGCACACACGCACACACTGTATCTCTCTGTCAAATAAATAAATCTTTTTTTTTTTTTTAAGTAAAAGTAAAAACATTCTGAGAAGGGGTCTGTGGGCTTCAGTAGACTGCCGAAGAGGTCGTCAGTACAAAAAAATCCTTCAGAGGCCCTGCCCTAGAAAGTTACAGAACCAGAGTGAGGTTACTAGGCTGTTTTGGGGAATTGATCTGGCCCTAAAGCAACCTGAAATGTGCAAGTGTTCCAGGAAAGCACGTTCCAATGCCGTGTTGTCAACCTGTATCCTGCCCACCTCTGTACACAAAGCTGCAGCTTTGGGGCATCACAGTAGACAGTGTTCAGAGTGCACACTCTCAGTTTTCAAGACAGTTGAGCACCCTGTAATGTATATTTTAGAAAGGGTGCCGGGGTGCCCTGGTGGCTCAGTTGATTAAGCGGCCGACCATTGATTTTGGCTTAGGTCATGGTCTCAGGGTCCTGGGATTAAGCCCCACATCACACTCCACACTCAGCTTGGAGTCTGCTTGAGGATTCTTTCTCCCTCTCCCTCTGCCTTTCCCTGCTGCTCACATTTTCTCCTCTCTCTCAAATAAAAAAATCTTTAAAAAGAAAAAAAAAGGAAAGGTTGCTCTCGTTCACATAATAAACTCATCTTCTCAGTAAACTCAGCTACCCCAAATGTTCTAGATAGCCAGGGCTTTCCTGCCACTTGTTACAAGTTAATAGAGCTTCCTGAATATTCCCAGGCAGGCAGAGAAACAGGCCAAAATGATTGCTTCTGAGAAGGGGCACGGGGTGGATGGGAGACATTTTGTTGGTTGGTTGACTCTTTAATTTTTGCAGTTATACATGTGTGTAATTTGAGGTACGAAAAGTTCAGTATAGGGATGTGTGGGTGGCTCAGTTGGTTAAGCATCTGCCTTTGGCTGAGTTCATGATTTCAGGGTCTTGGGGTCGAGCCCTGAGTCAGGCTCCCTGCTCAGCAGGAAGTCTTCTTCCTCTTCCCCTGTCCTCCACCCTACTCGTGCTGTCTTTCTGTCTCAAATAAGTAAGTAAAATCTTAAAGAAGAAAAAAAGTTTAGTACCTGGTTAGAAAAAGCTGTCCCCTTTCCCATAGCACTTCGATCCCTCAGACCTTAAAGGCACTTGTAACTCATTTGTCAACTATTGCTAGTAGTATGTCCTTATCTCTAAACAACAGGCACAGAGTGCCTTCTCTGCTCGTTTCCTACAGTGGACTATGAGCACCTGGCGCCCACTCCCACCCCCAGCACCCATGCACACTTGCCGCCCCCTCTCCTGTGCTCAGGAGGCAGTTAGATCACACTTGTGGCCAGCCAGCAGTCAGTATTTATACATACCGACCCTTCCCCTGGTTATCTACGCCTGTTCTTCATCCAGTTCAAACATACCTGGTGTTCTGGGCTCAGGGCCCTCATGGCCTGGTGCACAGCTGTTATCCTGGGGACCTCCCCTTAACTTCACCCAGAGTCCTTGTGTCCTGGATTCTCCATCTCTGTTTCCTGTTCCTCCTATGGGGAGAGGTAGAGTACTTCTTCCAGGCAGCTTCCTGGAAAAGGATCCATGGCAGTTGAAGTGTTTGAGATCTTGCTTGTCTTAAAATGTCCTTAATCTACCCTCAAACCTAATCACTAGTTACAGAATTCTAGACTGGAACTCCATTTCCTTCATAATTTCACAAACATTATTCTACTGTCCTTTTTGAAAACTTACCTGATTCTTAATGCTTTCTATATGTGACCTTCTTAAATTGCTTGTTCCTTTTCTAAAACGTAAAGGATCTCTTTTGCACGTGGTCATGGACACATTCACAATATTGTATCTCAGTTTGGGGCAGTTTTTATCCACGGTGCTAGGCTGTTTGTGGGGCCTATCTGGAAAATCAAGCATCCAATTTTGAGAAGTATTTATTGAACACTAAGTGCCAGATGCTATTGTAAGCATTTTCTGCATTTTAATTATTTTAATTCTTACAACAACGTTATGATGTAAGTACTGTTATCCCTGTGTTCAGATGAGTTGGAGGTACAGAGAGGTTAAGAAGCCTGCTCAAGGTAACACAGCAAGTTAATGGCAGCCAGGATTCACATCCAAACAGTAGCTCTAGAGCATATTTTAAACTTAACTACCTTGTGTGCAATGCTAATGGTTTGTAAATTGTGTAAATAACTAAAACTAAATCCCCAACTTTGTTAGAGAGGTCCCCAAACTTCCTTAATGGACCCGTTGTCTTCACCAACTTATATCATAGCTCTTTTTTCCACATAAACCTTCCCAAAGATGTCCTTAGACTCAAGGGGGGGGGGGTTTCTTTTTAACTGTTTACCTCAAATAAAATACCATTAGTAGAGAACTTGTTGGTATTAAAATAATTGCATAAAACTTGATTTTCATTACATGAAAGTATTGTAAATTGACCACTTACCAGAAAATAGAGAATGCAAGTGATAAAGCATCAATATCCCTCTTTTCCCCTTCCTTAAGAATTGAGGGAGTGGGGGACACCTGAGTGGCTCAGTGGGTTAAAGCCTCTGCCTTCAGCTTAGGTCATGATCTCAGGATCCTGGGGTCAAGCCCCGCATCGGGCTTTCTGCTCAGTGGGGCACCTGCTTTCCTTCCTCTCTCTCTGCCTGCCTCTCTGCCTACTTGTGATCTCTGTCAAATAAATAAATAAAATATTTTTTAAAAAGTTAAAAAAAATTGAGGGAGTGTTTTTAAATCATAAAAGTTTAGGGGCACCTAGGGGTCTCAGTCGGTTAAGCATCTGCCTTCAGCTCGGGTCATGAGCCCAGAGTCCTGGGAAGAGTCCTGGGATTGAGTCCCGCTTCAGGCTCCCTGCTCAGTGGGGAGTCTGCTTCTCCCTTTGCCCCTCATCCTGCTCATGCGCGCTCTCTCTCGCTCTCTCTCAAATAAATAAATAAATCTTTGGAAAAAATCATAAAAGTTTACATAAGGGTTTTAGAGGAATTTAGATTTTCTTTACTAGGCAGTCATCTTCATTTTTATAAAACTGACATCACTAAGACTGTTTTCTACCTCAGGTTAAAATTTGACTGACCTATTCTGTGGCTGACCTGAGTCATACCAGGTCACTGAAACCCAAAATAAGTATGTTCTAAGTATTGGGTAACCATTATAACCTATTTAGAGCCAAGATCCAATTAAGACACGTTGACTTCTTTTCTCCATCACTGAGATGGTGGACACGTTCATCAGTAGTGCCCTGATGTGCTCACCAGCTCTCCGCACAGGGAGGGATGCCAGCAAGATGTACAGAAGTAAATTCAGTGAATCTCAACCGTCAAGAGTTAAGACTATTGTTCTGTATGTCAGCCCATGCACTGGTAACTTTTTTTTTTTTGCAGTAATGTATTTTGTGATTTGATTTGGCCCATGGTTTGTCTGAATGCAGGCAATTACACTTGTAATAAGGGTTCTGCTGTCCAGTTTTTCTCCATCCTGAGGAATGTCAGAAGGCAGGTGTTCTGCATCTGAAGGAAACATGAAAAATAAAAATGGGAACACCTGAAGAATGCCTTTACTTACATTAATCAAGGGGCAGCTGCTGCCGTTGGTGATGAGGGCCTGCTCTGGGCTGAGCTGAGCGGGCCATGTGGGCCTCAGAACAGGACTTAAGTCAGGCTATGAGTGATGCTGCCTCTGTGGTTAGAGGGAAAGACCAGGTTAGGAGTATAATAAAATGTACCGGCTTGGGTAAAATTATAAAGGAAATTTGGCCCTTTGAGTTTGGGATGAGGGAAATGACCTGTAAATCACTAATATCTGTGCACTATGGAAAAGATTTGGACCCTGTATTTTTCCCCTGTCTCCCCCTTATAGTGATTTTCCTTGAGGAATTTCTCTGTGTATCCACTAATAGAGAGGTGGAAAGAGAGTCACAAATTAAAATCATTTGATGGTAAGTGTGTGTGTCTTTTCAACTATATGCTTCCCTTTGTAGAACTACCTAAGTCAGGAAAATCATTCAGGTGAAGTCTCTGCATTTTGATGTTAACAGATTCCACTCTTACAGATAGACAGCCAGTTAACAACTTGAAATGAGGGTGGTGATGGTTTTCGAAATGAAATAATGTTTGATGTAACTTGGAGTTTTCTCTCTGAACTTTGGCCACACTGTAGAAAAGCTAGGAGGAGGGAAGCAGCTCTGTCAAGCACAGAATTACACACGGGGGAAAAAATTAATCTAAATACTGAGGGAGAAGCCTGTGTTCTCTTGCATGATATTTAGCAGCAAGAGCAAGGAGAGGGATGTTTCTTTCTTTGTGTAATGTGCGGTAGTTACAATAAACACAAGATTTCCAAATCTCAGAGGACTCTCTTGACAGTTGCTTGATAACAGCTTTTTTCATTCCATAGTTTTGACAGTTTGTGTGTGTTGCCATATCTAGTGTAAACTAAAACATCACTGTCATTCTGTTTTTCTTTTGTATGTGGCTTTTTTTTTCATCTTTAGGATAATGAAAAAGATGGGCTTTTCACTTGTAGACTAGAGTGAGGCAAGTTGTGTGTGGAGATTAGCATGTGTTTATGAGTTTTGAAAGATTCAAGTTGACAGCAGAACACTGCTTTAAATAATTTTCTTCTCCATACTGCTTCAGTAAAAGTATAAGTGGGATGTGTAAGTTTTTCTCTTAATCTTTTGATAAATAGCAAATCTAAGGCATCTGTGTGGGTACCTATATTATTTATCTGTGGTTATTGAAAATGACTGACTACAGTAAACATCTCTAGCGCTCCTGGCTGTGCAGTCTTTGAGAAATGGGAAACATTGCGCTCCTTGTCACTCACCCCATCTCGCCCTGGTGCACCTTGGTGCTTTTCAGTCCCTCATTTGATAAATCCCCGGTCCCACCCACTTCTGCCAGATTCATAGCTGCATGGCCGCCGAGTTGTTTATGTATCCAGTCTTTGGTTTTCTAGAGCAACTCTAGAAACTAAATTGCATCGACAACGTTTTCGAGGCCGCAGGGGAATTGACAGGCCAGGAGCGCAAGTCAGGGTCACGGCAGTCTTGACTCCTCAGGTGGAAACTGAGCTTTTGCATGTTCCAGAAGGGTCCCGTGGAATTTATCCTGGGAGACCTTCCCCCTCTCCAGCCCCAGTAACCTTGGATTTACAGAAATCTCAGTGAGGTTATTTTGCCATCAAACCAAATTTGCTGTAGCGTAGCAAAGCTCCCAATGCCGTCATCTGGCATGTTACAGACAAATTCCAATTACTTTTCTACTTCGAGCTATTGTTAAACACTACAAGCTAGCTGACAGTAAAATTATAAATACAGGTGTTGTCACACTACACTATAATCAGAATTTTAATTTGAATTTTCATTCGTAAAGCCTTTTTTTTTTACATGAAAATGGGAATAGAATTAGTTTTATTGACAGTAAAAAGACATTTTGAAAGCTTTCTAAATCATTACCTGTATTTAGCAGGAGGAAAAATTGTATATGTCCATGTAAAAAGAAGAGTTTTATTATCACATATTTACTCATTATATTTGGTGGTAAATAAAACGGGGAAGACATGTTTGACACATGATTGACGGAACTCACTGGGTTTTTGCTTCATCAGAACAATAGACAGACATAAATATATATTTTGCTTTTGTTTTGTTCTGCTAGTGCTAATGCAGACCTGTAGATGAAATCTTCTTCTAGCAAATTAAGTACAGCCTGTTGGGAGTCTGCATGCAATGCTCAACTTTTCATTTGGCAATTTTCTCTTCTTACCCAGATTCATCATCTGTGGCGCTTTTTCTCCCTTGCGTGGTGGTTGGAGTGGGTTCCCCCTTCTCAAGTCCCTTTTTTTCCCTCAAGGCATTTAGTGTCGTGTCTGCCAGATTTCAGTGATGAGCAGCGAATTGCTTTTAAAGTGGGCATTATGCCAGTTCAGCAGCACAATGGAAAACCAATCTTCCACCATTCTACTTTTGATGCTGTTATTGTAGCATTTTAGATAACTGCTGCCACGGGAAAAAAAAAGGGGGGGGGGAGATGTGCTCAATTGCTACCAGTTAGTCAAGTTAAATCCAGAGGAGCATTAAAATTACTCTGAAAACTGTTTGTCAGAGGTCATGTGCCGTCTGTGGCTGCCGCACATAGGACGGATGTTCTGTTCTGGTGGCTTTTTTCCCTTTCTTATTACGGTGACTGACCAGCTCTCTAAATAGCCCTTCACTACCTGTTTACTTATTGTCTTCACCTCCCTGTTGAAAAAATGTGTCAAACAGAAATGTTGAAAAGTTTCTTTAAAGTGCTGGAAATAGCAGGAGACTGAGTTGTTCGGGGTGCTAGAGTTTGTACAGTGTGAAAGCAGAAAAAAGTGGGGGAGAGCAAGAACGTCATTCTCCAGTTTCTGTAGCAAGATTACTGTTTTCTTCTTTTTCTCTTCACTTTTCAACCACTGGGTTCACTGTTCTACTTTTTTTTTAATAGCACAATGGAATTTATCCTCTCTCCATCTCAAGTCCCCCCTCCACTGGCTCTGTTTGTGAATGAAAGCGACTCCCTACGATGGCTATAGGCCAGATGGCATCTGGATAAGTTGCATCGGGTATCTTTTGGAGTGAGCCATATTTTTAAAATCAGGGCCGATGGACGGACTGTTTCGAGGGTGGCAGGAACACTTCAGAAAATACATAAATATCCTGTAATCTGTGCTGCAAATAATTGGGTTGTGATCTCTTAGGCATACGTATTGCAGTAGTAATAAAAGCAACTCAGATTTCTGGGATGCCTACCGTCTATTTTATTTGGCTTTTTCCTATCTCTAATGGATTTTCTCTTTATGTCAATCGTATCTGTAATCTCACCAGACTTTGCTCCTTATGAAGGCCAGCGTTTTTGTCGGTCTGTTTCATTCCTGTATCCCCAGGGCTTAGAACGTTGTCTGGTGCATAGTAGGCACTCAGTAAATACTTGTTGAATGAGTTAATAATTGGTGCTTCTCTTGTGAGTTCGTGGAGTTGTATTCTCTTTACTTATTGATAGCGATTTTTTAATCCAACTAGAATGCCAAACTGTGGCGCTGAAGTATAGCCGGCACACTAATTTACCTTCTGATTCCTTAATTCGCCCCCACCCTTTCCCAAGTTGTAGTTGACACCCAGTTGGGTACTCAACAAATACTTGTTGAATGAACAAGTGGAGAAGTCCACACACACATTATTTGCCAATAAGGAATAGAGCCATTTTGTGGTAGAGATGGGAGTAGCCTAGTGCCCCACATGTCAGTATTGATTAAAGAGTCTACCAATTCTCAGTCTTATATTGGTCCGGAGTTCTTTCCCAGGTATCACACAGGTTTTCTGGGCTTATTTTCAAGCATGGTTCAGATCCCTGTTTTCCTTCCATTTCTACTTTGAGAGCATTTCCGTTTTTCCTAACGCATGCAAGAAAGACTCCAGGAATGATGCAGGCAGTATTCAGAACCAGCCCACTCTCTAGTGCCATCTGAGTGGATCCTTTGCACACTCTGCAGTGTCAGTGGTCCTGTCTTAACACGGGAAGGCAGCTGCCCTGCATGGTGAGATGCGCACAGGCTAGCAGTGAGACCTCCTTTGGCACCATTCGCCTGTTCTGGGCAATTGGGCTTCAGGCATTCTGTCATTCTGCTGTGTCCTTACCTACCTGCCTTCCCCCCGGAACTCTGCTTCCATCTCTGAAGTGAGGGAAATGCAGGCCTCAAGGCTGACAAGGTCAGAGGCTTTGGAGAATCCAGTGACTTAATCAAGAACTGTACCTCGGAAGACATACTGCTTGCTCTCCCTTTTTAATCATTGAGTTGTAAGTGTGACATAGCTTTAAATGGATAGCAACAATTTGCAAATAAGGAAGACCCATTCTGTAATTAAATTTGGACTAAGCATTAAAAAGTATACATTGAGGATTCTCATAGTAAAAATGCAGAGCAGTGTGGGGATTCTTTCTTGGCAATGAGAAGTGTGCATATTAAACGTATAGAAATGGAGGGTGGTGAGTTTCTCTAGCTACTGAGAGATTCTCTCAAAGTAATGTCTTAATAAGAAGCCTTTTTTAAAAAGTTTTTAAGTAATCCCTGTACCAAACGTAGGTCTCAAACTCATAACTGCTAGATCAGGAGTTGCACTCTCTGCTGACTGAGCTAGTCAGGTGCCCCAGAAGCCTTTTTTTTTTTTTTTTAAGTAGCATATATAAGGGGAGCACCTGGGTGGCTCATTCGGTTGACCGTCTGCCTTTGGCTCAGGTCATGACCCCAGGGCCCTGGGATCGAGTCCCACATCGGGCTCCCTGCTCAGTGGGGAGCCTGCTTCTCCCTCTTCCTCTGCCTGCTGCTCCCCCTGCTTGTGCTTGTTTTTTTTTTCTCTCTCTCTCTCTCTGTCAAATAAATAAATAAAATCTTTTTTTTAAAAAGGTAGGAGATACTAGGATTTTCTCAAGTTTTGCCACAGGGGTTGTACATTCATTTGAGAGGAATCTGGAATATGCAGTAGGACATTCCCTGATGTGCTCAGTCCATCTCTTCTCTAATATCATTTGACCTTCATCCGAGAAAAGCCGAAGAACATACTGAAATAAGGATTCCAGTTTTAATTAGAGCCAATTTAAACATCTATAAAGTGGAACATTTTGCCTTACATACCCTAGCATCAACATTTTACACGGGAACAAATGAGGGTGTTCACTGTCGCATCCTGCATCAGCATTTGTTAAAATTCCAAAGATTTGCAGTTGTCTGAGCCAACTGTGGAAAATCTTATATAAGAGTACTGTGAAGAGAACTTGTGTCTTTAAAAAAAAAAAAGATAAATCGTGCAGGCTGGGGAGTAGGAGAATAAGAGTTTCTCTTCGTGTCCCTTCACAAAGAGGCTTTAGAGGAAAGAGCGTGAACTAGATTCATAACCTTGCAGAAAGCCTCCTGGTCCGGTTTCCTCATGGGTATAGTGTCTTCTGACCAGCTTACTGGGTTATTGTTAGGATGAAACAGTAGGGGACGCCTGGGTGGCTCAGTGGGTTGATCGTCTGCCTTAGACTCAGGTCACTATCCCAGTTGGGATCAAGTTCCATGTCGGGCTCCTTCCTCAACGGGGAGCCTACTTCTCCCTCTGCCTGCCATTCCCCCTGCTTGTGCGCACACGTGCTCTCTCTTTCTTGTGCTCTCTCTCTCTCTCTCTCTTTCTCGCATATAAATAAATAAAATCTTTTTTTTTTTAAGGATGAAGCAATAGGATATGTACCTTTGTAATCCTCTCTATAATAGAAATTGACTAGTGTTTTTCTGTAAAGGTTTGGGTGGTGAATATTTTCAGCTTTGAGAACCAGATGGGCTCCCCTCCCGCTACTCAGCTTCACCATTATAGCCAGAGACGGTGCAGAAGCACATGGGCATGGCTGTGTTCCAGTAAGACTTTATTGACAAAAACAAGGGGCAGTATGGATTTGGCCTTCGGGTCGTAGTTTGCTAATCCTTGACCTATAATAATGAAAAGTATAAAACATAAAATACCAAATGTTTGCTTACTGCTCCAAGTAAATAACCCCCCATTTTGGAATCAGCGCGTGTGGTCAGTGTTTGCCCATCCTTGTAAGGAGGAAGCCTGAAGGGACCGTCTCTTTCAAAAGAAAGTCGCCTTCAGTAGGTTTTAGTCCAGCCTCCCCAAGTTTTTACAGATTCTGCAGGGGAGAATGTCATTGCATCCAGCTTAGGTTTATTGATGGCTTCTCTTGAGCCATCTAGTCTCACACAAGCCTCCAGCCTTTTCTCTAAGGAAGTGTTCCTTCCTCAGGACAGTCACTTCCCACGGAGCCTTGATGTTAGTTGTGGTAGAGGAGGGAGGCCAGCTAATATTAGTGCAGCTAAGTACGGTAGAAGAGCTGCCGCCCATTACCTTCCCTGGACAGTCCTAGAGCCTTTGGAAGAGTTGACAAAGAGAGACAGTGGCTATCCTGGTAATTAATTACTTAAGGTTTCAAGACAATGTGGTCAGTGCTATGGAAACTGGTGGAGAATCCTATTTAAAGAGTCTCACTGTGATATATTCTGGAATTAGGAATACCCCCACAGTCTTCAGGTTTCCAAGGACAAAATCACATTAGCTTAATGGAAGAACTCATCCCAGAGAGATTACAGTGTATCAGTTCATAGAATTTAAGAAGATACAGGTTACTAATCCTGGTACCCTGACAACACTGGCATTTCAGGTTTCATAATTGGTTCTCTAAGTGGCTGGACTTCTTTAATATTTATATTGTATCTGATGAGTCAGAAATCCAAAACCACATCTATTTTACATAAACATTAAATCCAGAGCAGCTGAAAAATGTATCTGGTACAGAATTTGCCTTCCTATATTTTCCTTGGGTAATGAGTTTGATGGCAAGCAGTCATTTAAAAGTCTGCCTTTGACTTCCTCTGCTTCCTCTCCGATTTCTTTTTTTTTCTTTTCTTTTCTTTTATTTGACAGACGGCGATCACAGAGAAGCAGGCAGAGAGAGGAGGAAGCAGGCTCCCTGCAGAGCAGAGAGCCCGATGTGGGGCTCGATCCCGGGACCCCGGGATCATGACCTGAGCCGAAGGCAGAGGCTTTAACCCACTGAGCCACCCAGGCGCCCCCTCTCCGATTTCTTAAGGCCTTAGATTTCTTCCATCTCTTAGATGTTGCACGCTGAATCTGTGGGCTTTTTTGTAATAGCATATTACAGCATATGTTGCATAATACATATCCCAACAAGTTGGCAAATAATATATTTATTCCTGTTTTCCTGTATTCCCATCATTTATCCAGGGCCATGGCCCTCTCTGATGGGCAGTTTCTAAGATGGCACCCAGTGATCCATGCCTGTTAGTTTCACTCTTACGCGGTAATCCTTTTCCCTTGAGTGTGGGCTGGACTGAGTGACAAAAGGGATGGAATGTTGCTTCTGAGATTAGGTTACAAAAGATTGTGACTTCCGTCCTGAGTGTGCTCTCTCGCTTTCTGGCAGATCACTCTGCTGGAAACCAACTGCCACGTTATGAGCTGTCCTGAGGTAAACCTGCACAGTGAAGAACTGAGGGCTCATATAATAACCTGGAGGAATATATAGTCACTTATTATATTAATATGTTGCTACAATACCTGGGGTGCCTGGGTGGCGCAGTTGGTTAAGGGTCCAACTTTTGGTTTCGGCTCAGGTCGTGATCTCAGGGTTGTGAAATCGAGGCCCCCCGGGCTCCATGCTCAGCTCAGAGCCAGCTTGGGACTCCCTCTCCCTCTGCCCCTCCCCATCATGTGCGCGAGCATGCACTCTCTCTTTTATACTCTCCTGCTCTCTCAAATAAATAAATAAATCTTTGAAAAATATGGTGCCAGAATACCTGTTTAGTTTGGATTAATAAAAAATGTTTATGTTGAGATGCCTGGGTGGCTCGGTTGGTTAAGCATCTGCCTTCGGCTCAGGTCATGATCCCAGGATCCTGGGATCGAGTCCCACATCAGGCTCCTTGCTCAGCGGGGAGCCTACTTCTCCCTCTGCCTCTTCTGCCTGCCACTCCCCCTGCTTGTGCTCACTCTCTCTGTCTCTCTGACATAAATAAATAAAATCTTTTTTAAAAATGTTTACATTGTTCCCTCCACAAAGAATGTAATTAGCCATCTTGGGTATGACATCTGCAGAACACATGATACATAAGTTGAGAGGGGATGTATACTACCCATGAACAAAGATGGAACCCAGATAATGCCAAGATCACTTGGAGTAGTTGTAGCTGCATCCATCCCCAGCGTGCAGAAGGGAAAGCATGTTAGAGGCAGCTTACCTTAATGTCAGGATCAAGGAGAGCACAGCCCCTTTTCTGTTCTCTGTCCAGTAAGTGACAGTGGCTTAGACCCTGATCATAGCATGGCTGTTACTTTTGTGTCCAGCTGTGGCCCAACCATATTTCCATCCATTTACATGGATTAGAATTGTCCCTGACCCGGTAGCCTAGGCTGTGAGAACAGAAGGCTGGTGAGAAGGGAAGATACCCAGAGGATCAAGGAGCAACCAGGGCAAGGCCTGTGCTCTTTGCCTTTATCCCCAAGAAAACAAGAGTTAGCTGGTGCCACAGCCTTTGGCCCAAACCTGGAGTGTGGAATGCATATATCCTAGACCTTGAGGTCTCTTTTTCTCCCACCTCTGGAATGTGGCCATAGCTTTTACCACCTGTTGCCATCATTGTCAGTGACTAACATTTGGTGAGTGCAGCTTCATCCTGGAAACTGCCAGCACACTAACTCTTCAACCTACTTGTTCATTAAAGTGAAGAAAAACAAGCAAGGGCTTGACATCCAGAGATGAAAGCCTGGAAATGAGTCCAGAATTTCCAATTCTGAAGCCAGTGCCAGCTCCCTGTCTGTATGTTCTGCATTTAATATCTAAGCATTCTCTTTTCCTCCCCTGTGTATCCTTCGCTCCCAAGAGTGTGCCAGCCCGTGTACACACCTACACCCTCTTCACTCTCCAGGGTAAATGATTTCCAGACCCTGTGGTTAGTGCATGTCACCAAATAGCATATTAATCAGTCTGAATTGGTTTATGCACCCAGGTTTAGAAACCATGTAAGTAGAGCTTAAGATCGTTAAATATCAAGATTAGAAATGGTATGTGAGGGGCGCCTGGGTGGCCCAGTGGGTTAAAGCCTCTGCCTTCGGCTCAGGTCATGCTCTCGGGGTCCTAGGATCAAGCCC